>NC_082704.1:66874016-67174016 GCF_949987515.2 Delphinus delphis
ATAGCATAGTCTGAAGACAGGGAGCATGATTCCTCCAGCTTTTTCTTCTTTCTCAAAATTGTTTTGGCTATTCAGTGCCTTTTGTGTTTCCATACAAATTTTAGAATGATTTGTTCTAGTTCTGTGAAAAATGCCATTGGTATTTTGATAGGGATTGCATTGAATCTGTAGATTGTCTTGGGTGGTATGGTCACCTTAGCAATGTTAATTCTTCCAATCCATGAGCACGGTATGTCTTTTCATTTGCTTATGTCACCTTCAATTTCTTTTATCAATGTCTTACAATTTTCTGAGTGCAGGTCTTTTACCTCCTTAGTTAGATTTATTCCTAGGTATTTTATTCTTTTTGATTTGATTTTAAATGAGATTGTTCTTAATTTCTCTTTCTGATAGTTTATTGTCAGTGTATAGAAATGCAGCAAATTTCTGTATATTAATTTTGTATCCTGCGACTTTTCTGAATTCATTGATGAGTTCTAGTAGTTTTTTGGTGGAATTCTTTATATAGTAGGAAAATTGGCCTATGAATTGCAAATATTTTTCTCAGTTTGTAATTTGTCCTATGACTTTGCTTATAGTGGTTTTTGCAATAAGAGTTTTGTATATTTATATATACATATATATATATAAATGTATCAATCTTTCTTTTATGGCTTTTGGTGTATAGTTCACAGTTTAAAAGTCCTTGACTCTGAAATTATAAAATAGTTCTCCCATATCTCTTTTAGTACTTTAACACTTAAATTTGATACATTTGGAATTTTGGTGTACAGTGTGAGGCATGGATTCAATGTTTTATCCAGATGGCTACTTGATTGTCTTAACATCATTTAATAAATAATCTACCTTTTATCATCTATTAAACTCCCCAATTTCATAGCACTTCATATATCTTTTATGGTACTTCACAGTTGACTTGTGGTATAGGAACTTTTACGACAATAATGTATATGATATGTGTGTGTGTGTGTGTGTGTGTGTATATATATATGTATCTTTTAAAAATAAGCACACATTCTTCTTACTTCTTCATTAGTTCCCTAAGTGTAGCATACTTTCTGAACTTCCAGTAGTTAAATTAAATCTTTAACTTTAATTTCAGCTACTTTGAAGCCCATTAAGAGGGTAAAAGAATGTATTTTGTCAAAACACAACTGAAACTAAGACTTATTCTTGTCTAGGTATTCGGCTTTCAGTACCAACTTAAAAATAGTTTTATGAGAATTCGTAGTAAATAACATTCATTTCCTAATGAGAGAAACCTATCAAAAACAGGCATATTCTCTATGACACAAACAAAGTATTGTTGCCTGTAGCTTTATTTATAATTAATGTAGACCTGCCTTTAACATTCCAGAGGACCTGACTGGGACACTGGATTGTATGATGAAGGGAGTGCAACAGTCAGAGAGCTGCTTACTGAGCTCTATAGCAAAGTTGGAGAAATTCGTCACTGGGGCCTGATCCGATACATCTCTGGAATCTTAAGGAAGAAGGTGGAAGCACTCGATGAGGTACTATAAATTCTTCTTGAATTTATACCAAATCTAAATGGAGGTGCTTTTTATAAATTGGTTTCTGCAGTTGTTTTTTAAGGCAGTCACCACAGCATCTAACCGTTTAAGATGTTGTTTTTCCCACATAACATTTCTGATTATCAGGTAGCTTTTTTTGTTTACGAATGTCAAATATATAATACTGAAGCATATAAACTGTAGACTTATAGAGGTGTTATAAACTATGAGGATTCTAGGTCTTAAGAATGAATTTATACTAGGCTAAAAGTTCCTACCTTTTAGGAGATAAAAATACTTCATTGTTCCTTCCTAGAAATCCCTCTTTTCTGATCTTCATCGCATTTCCTGAGGAAAAGATTGATGTGTCATTAAGTTAAGGGGGAGCAAAGGTTTCTAGGCTGAAAACAGAAAATTTCGTGGAAATGTGAGGTGTTATGGGAAGGATAATACTATTATACTATTTATTCCTAGGCCTGCACAGACCTTCTCTCCCACCAGAAACATTTGACAGTGGGACTCCCTCCAGAACCTCGAGAGAAGACCATCTCTGCGTTAGTATGGTTTTTGTTTGGGTTTGATGAAGCTTCTCTGAGACTTTAAGGAGCTGTGTGGACTGACTGCAATTCTCTTGTCCTAATCTATAAGTGGATGATAAGTGTGCGAGCTTCTATCAGGGACAGTGAATGTGAGAATGTTGGTAGTGATAGGACATGAGTAAATGAAAGAGAAGGCTCACAGGGAGTAGTACTCAAATGTATTTTGCTCTTTTGGGGTTTTTTTGTTTGTTTGTTTTTACTTATTGGCTTTACCAAACGTTTTATTCAAAAAACAAACAAACAGGGCAACTGGAATTAGCCCCCACAAAAAATCAGCTATACTCTAGACTTTGTTCCAGGCCTCTCTCCTTGGCTTATAGATGGCTGTTTTTTCCTTATGTCTCTTCACATTTCTTCTCTCTCTGTGTGTCTCTGTGTCCAAATTTCTCACTTATAAAAGACACCAGTCATATTAGATTAGGGCCCACCCAATTACCTCACTTTAGCTTACCTCTGTAAAGACACTCTGAGATACTAGGGATTAGGATTTCAACATAGGAACTTAGAGGGAACACAGTTCAATCCATAACACCTTATTCCTGGCAAACAGAACCTTTTATTTCAAATCAGATCAATTTTGTGGCTACTGTGGGCAATCCAAAAGAAGATGGCATGCCCCATGCCCCCAGAGTGCTTAGTATCAACAGGAGAGTCAGAAGTGTAGGAGGGTGTGTGTGTGTGTAAACTGATGAAACTATAAAAAATCAGTATAACTCTATAAGGTGTGATTGTAAAGTAATAAAATGTCTTCCAAAAGGCACAGCTTAAATTTAGTTTATTACTTTTTAGCCATAATAGTTACTTGTCAAATGTTAAGAATTAACCATGAAAGAGTGGTCTGGAAGGACGTCATGGGGTGAGTTTTAAATACAATTTGGAAGGAGAAGGGCAATCCAGGCTTAGAGACGGGAGAGCAGAGCTCTCCTGAGTTGATATGGGCCAGAGTGCTTTGGGGAGGCAGTGAACTTTGAAGACTGAAAGAACCAGAATGCTACCAGTAATGATGAGATGTTGAGACACTGACTTGGACTTGGGAGGAGCTTTTTTATTTTCTCAATAAATTTAGCTTTAAGTAGTTGCAGAATTTTGTCTTTCTTCACTGTCCTCTTCCTTAGACCTCTGCCCTATGAAGTACTCACTCAGCTGATAGATGAAGCCAGTGAAGGGGACATGAGCATTTCAATTCTTACACAGGTGAGCAGAATTATAAAGCCTAATCTGGTGATTGATATTTAAAAGTTTGTTTTCAGTTGATCTGGCAATTTCTGAAGACCACAAAATAAGCCTTGTGAGATCTAGGGCATAATTTTTGTCTATATTCATTCCATGCACAGGAAATAATGGTATATCTAGCCATGTATATGCGAACTCAGCCTGGCCTCTTTGCTGAAATGTTTCGACTTCGAATTGGTCTGATCATACAAGTTATGGCAACAGAACTGGCCCACTCCCTTCGATGCTCAGGTATTCAATTAAGTAACTGTTTGAGGCAGAATTCACTTTTAATAGAGTTCTATTGAGTTTTGAATCAGGAGGGAAAGGAATCTAAAAGATTTTTATCGGTAGCTCAGAAGCTGCATATAGCAGTCTTGTTCCCATGTTAGTCAGTCTCTATACAAGTCAAGGGACTGCTATGACAAATTTATATATTAGTTATCAACTTCAAAATTCCACCTCCTAGGGGCTCTGCACTCCCAATGACATTCCTACTAACTCCTAGAGTGATCCGAGGCATACATCAAACTAAGTGTGATAGACTGGGTTCAATTCTGATTCAGGCATGGCCACCTCTGGCTGTCAGATTGAGTCACCACATCAGTTTGATTATAGTGTCAGTATTCTGTCTAGTCAACATCAGGATCAAATAAAGGAAGGCAATATTTCTATTCATATTTATCTGACAAGACTCTTTTTGATATTAGCTATAGGTATATTTGGCAAGGTAGCAATTTTAGTTAGAAGAATAGATGGGGCCTTTGGAAACTGTAGCACAGAATTATGGGGAGACCCCGTGGCATGACTATTTTTTCCTTCGGTATTTGATTTCAACAAGAATGGCAAAGTAATAGAGATAGGGATTGAATACAAAGATAAAATCACAGTTGCAAAACTCAATTTTAGCCATTGTTTCAGTTAAATTTCCCCAAAAGGCTTTTAATTGAGCTGTTAGCAAGTAGCTAAATTTATTGGTTTGAATCTAACCTAAATTACATGAGATAATGTATATTTAAATAACCCTTTAAAGGAATAAAGCTAATGATTATTTTATACCTACCATATGCCAGACACTGTACTTTTTGCTTTTTATTTACATATATTATCTCATTTAATCCTTACAACAACCAACTGGAGAAGGTATTTTTATCTCACTTTTACTGATGGTAAAAGGAATTGAAACTCAAACTATTGGATGTAAAATAGGCTCAAGAATGTATTGTATAAAGAAGATGTGGCACATATATACAATGGAATATTACTCAGCCATAAAAAGAAACGAAATTGAGCTATTTGTAATGAGGTGGATAGACCTAGAGTCTATCATACACAGTGAAGTAAGTCAGGAAGAGAAAGACAAATACCGTATGCTAACACATATATATATGGAATTTAAGAAAAAAAATGTCATGAAGAACCTAGGGGTAAGACAGGAATAAAGACACAGACCTACTAGAGAACGGACTTGAGGATATGGGGAGGGGGAAGGGTGAGCTGTGACAAAGCGAGAGAGAGGCATGGACATATATACACTACCAAACGTAAGGTAGATAGCTAGTGGGAAGCAGCCGCATAGCACAGGGAGATCAGCTCGGTGCTTTGTGACCGCCTGGAGGGGTGGGATAGGGAGGGTGGGAGGGAGGGAGATGCCAGAGGGAAGAGATATGGGAACATATGTATATATATAATTGATTCACTTTGTTATAAAGCAGAAACTAACACACCATTGTAAAGCAATTATACCCCAATAAAGATGTTAAAAAAAAAAGAATGTATTGTACAACACAGGGAATATAGCCAATATTTTGTAATAACTGTAAATGGAAAGTAACCTTTAAAATTGTATAAAAATTTTAAATTCTTTAAATAAAGCTAATGAGCAATTTTTAAAAAATGAAACTCAGAAAGGTTAATAACTTGCACGAAGTTACATAACTGGTAAATAGTGAAATTTGAGTCCAAGTCTGCCTGATTCCAAATGATCGCCAGTTCAGCACATTGTTATAAGATTACATGTATATATATATTTTTTTCTCAAGCTTTGGTATCAAGTGATGTTTTATGAGAGTCTGATTATTCAATAATAAACCTCAAGAAGGGATAAATCCGCAAACATTCTTCACTTTTCCTTAATTGCCCATTACAGATTTTTTTTTTCCTGTGGATTCATCAAACCATGGCTATTTATTTCTTCTAGGATAAAGTCAAGATCCCTGGGTCTGATATTCAAGACCCTCAACAGTCTGGCCTCTACCTCCCACTTCAACAGTACTTCCCACTAATTTTATCAGTCCCCATCCTTGGAGATTGATGTCTCCTCTTATTTCCAAAGCATTTATTGTCTCTACCTCTCATTTGACACTTAGTATAGCCATGCCATGTTTTACTGTTGTTTATCTTGTTTACATGTCCAATCTTTCCCAAATAGTTGGTCAGCCTCACAAGGTCAAGTACCATGTCATACCTGTTTGTATTAACATTGTTTAAAATCATGACCTACATGTAGTAAACTCATAATAGGTGTCTGATGTTGATGAACAAATTCAAGTTATATTCTCAATATTCTTCATAATTTCATAGATTCATATCTATTCTCTTTTTAAATCCCCATATTTCCAGATAGAGAGAAGTTTTGATTATTTTAGCCCATCTTCATAGATACAATCATTGCTTTCTCCGACTGGTTTCCAGTTCCATTGTACTCCTTTCATCCTTCCCACTTTCAAATAAAGATTCTACTGAGTATCCTAATGATGTGGAAGAGGGGTGAAGAAGAAATCAAGGGCCTAGTTAATCCATAAACTGGATAATCAGTCCTTAAATTATTAAGAATCTGTTGGAGGATGAATACCTAGGCAGTATGGTGCTGGAAATTTATTTTCTTTAACATCTTTATTGGAGTATAATTGCTTTACAATGTTGTGTTAGTTTCTGCTGTATAACAAAGTGAATCAGCTATATGTATACATATATCCGCACATCCCCTCCGTCTTGTGTCTCCCTCCCACCCTCCCTATCCCACCCCTCTAAGTGGTCACAAAGCACCGAGCTGATCTCCCTGTGCTATGCAGCTGCTTCCCATTAGCTATCTATTTTACATTCAGTACTGTATATATGTCAATGCTACTCCCTCACTTCATCCCAGCTTACCCTTCCCTCTCCCTGTGTCCTCAAGTCCATTCTCTACGTCTGCGTTTTTTTCTTCCAATCAAGTGACTCAGAAATTCTAAGCAAGAAAGGAAATAGAGAAAAAAATAGGGTGAGAGTGGCAGGTCAATTAGAAATCCCTCTGTTCTAACATTTCTGCTGAGTAGCTGAGGAAGCCACAGATGGCCTGATGAATCTCAGTCCTTCAGCCATGAAGAACCTCCTGCATCACATTCTCAGTGGCAAGGAGTTTGGCGTGGAACGAAGCGGTAAGGTTGAATCACTGCATTTCTATTTCAGAATGTTTGTTTTAAATGTCTCATTGATTTTAAAGTGTTTCTTTTATCAGCGGAACTTTTCTCCCAAATAAATAGGACCCCAGTATATGAAAGTTAAAACCAAAGCTGTCTTCTGGAACAAGATTTGGAAACCACTGTGTGTCTTTTTTTCCCTTAAATGATATGTCAGTTAAGTAGATTACTAGCATATTTTGTTTTGGACTGTTTTATACATTCCCTTACATTATCTTAAGACTCTACTTTAGGACAACTAGCAACCTGTATCATCTGAAACTTTCTTGTATTCCAGTTGCCAATAATTCAGTAGCACTTATAGTGGTGTGTGTGTGTGTGTGTGTGTGTGTGTGTGTGTGTGTGTGTGTATGTAGCTGCTACAGTGCACCTGATACATCCTTTCATTTTTAAATTCAAATACGTTTAGGGGTCTATCACAAATTAACCTTACACCTGCACTTGGTGGTTTGGTAGTGGTATTTGATATCAAGTACCTAAAACATCAGAGCAAATTAAAAGAGTTATCTCTCATGCTTAACTTTTAGACTTAGAATAAATAAATATATAATGTCAGATGGATGGATACTAGACCTTAGATAGTTATAAAGCAGTGTTCCTCAAGCCTTACTGTTCATAAGAATCACCTGGGTATCTTGCTAAACTGCAGGCTTTAATTCTAGAGTTGGGCCTAAAATTCTAACAAGCTTCTAGGTGAAGCTAATGCTGCAGGCCTGTGGACCACACTTTGAATAGCAAGGTTTAGTTGGTTGTTTGGTTTTTATTATTATTAACATAAAAGGAGGACATACATCTAAGTCTTTTAAATGTGGTGGAGAAAAAAATTTGAACCTGGTTATCCTCCCTCTTTCTCTTTAATCTGTCATGCTATATAGTTCGTCTCACTGATTCAAATATCAGCCCTGCTATTTCTATCCGTGAGATTGGTGCTGTTGGAGCAACCAAACCCGAACGAACTGGGATTATGCAGTTAAAAAGTGAGATAAAGCAGGTAAGATACTACTTGGGAACTGAGCTGGGATACTTTCATATTTAAGAACATTCTTTTGGACTCAGACTTTGTTAAGATCATGTATTTTGTTTCATATTCTGAGTTTAATTTGAGCCATTTATTTTTCAGGTGGACTTTCGTAGACTGTCTATCTCAACTGAGAGTCAGGTGAAACAAGTAGGGATCCTTTAATATAGATTAACTTGCCTTTAGTTCTATAAAACATGCATGAGCTTATGGCTTTTTTACAAATAAGATAAGCCACAGAGTAGCTTGTTTGATTCTCCTTTTTAGCAATCTTTCTGCAGATAGCTTTCATTTTTCTGGGCCAAACTATCTTGCTGATTTTAAGAGGAAAGTAACTTGTTTCTGATAGCAAGAAATTGAAACCTTGAATTCCTCTTGTTAGGATTAATACATAATTCTGGAATTAATTTTATGGAAGTAGACTTACATTTCTTGCTTTTAAGAACCAGACTAGGTAAGGGCTTTTTTAAACATCTATTTTCAGTTATTGTCCAGAAATTAGATTTTTATCATTGTCATGATAGAGGTATACGAAAGGTGTTGTGAACACATAGAGGAAAAACATATAAATCAATCTGAGAGTTGGTGGGAGTCACCAAACATCATACTGTAGGCTGTTACTAATTTTTTCCTTGAAGATGAGAATAGATGAGTTATTGTGTTATACAAAGAAATAATTAACACAAACTTCCATAGTGTTTTTCAGAACTCTGCGAAATGGTGTGATTTCAAAGTCTTTTAATGAAAAGCTTAAAACTACTCCTTCTACTTCCAAAATAGACTTATGCTAGCTTACGATATTAAAACACGTCCAGAAGAGGAAAGGCAAAATGGAAATTTTGCTTGTTTGTGTGCTTGTGTGTCTGTTTGTTTTAGGAGTCAGAAACCATTTAGGAAAATAAAGAGCCAATGCTTGATGTTTAACTTGAAGTAAACTTAATTTAGGTATACCTATCAGATACCCTTTTACGTTTATATTATGCAAGTACAAGACCAGAATGGAATAAGAAAGGGCCTTGTGATAGAAAAGTGTTCACTTTACAGGATTTTTTCCTAGACAATTTGTATAATATGACCATTTTCCTATCTGAAAGGTTAAAGAACTACATTTCATACTGAAGAGTTAAAGTGATGTTCCTGGTAAACAGTTCTTGTTTTGGTTGAGAGTGATTGGCTAAATACTTCATGGTTGTTTATAGTCACAGAGTATTACTTACATGTTCATTATATATTTAGAACTTGAAGTCCATGTTCCCAGCTAGATTAGTATGATATTAAGGACTTGACCTACCCACCCAGCTATATCATTTAATTTTTTTTACACATACACTACCTATAGGACTTTAAGAAAGCCAAAATCATTAGGACTGTAATTTAGAGGATTGAGAGCTCTAAATTTTCATTACTTTCTTTCTTCTAAATACCGATTTCCATCCTCACCTGCCTGTCTGGTATTTTGTATTGTTCTAAGCCCTTTTCTCTGCCACTCACCAATGCCCTCTTTTCTGATTATAGAAAAAATACTTGTAAAGGTAGTTTTATTTATTTTACCCTTTACCATGACTTTTAGAGTCAGGCTATTTCATCAGCTTTTCTAATGATAACATGCTGGCTAGTTACTTGAATAGTCTGTAATTTTACTCTACTAATAACTTTTAAAAACACATAATGTTTGCCTTGCCTCATCCTCTTTAAAAATTTATTTTCTCAAATATTTTTTATAGCCCAATGGTAGTCATCCCCTGGGTGTAGATTTGATGTCACTGTTTTTTTCTGGTAACTGCTGTTATCTTGTATTATATGACAATCAGATTGACTGGAAAAAAATGAATCAGGCTTCCCTGGTGGCGCAGTGGTTGAGAGTCCGCCTGCCGATGCAGGGGACAGGGGTTCGTGCCCCGGTCTGGGAAGATCCCACATGCCGCAGAGCGGCTGGGCCCGTGAGCCATAGGCCGTTGAGGCCACGCGTCCGGAGCCTGTGCTCCGCAACGGGAGAGGCCACAACAGTGAGAGGCCCGCGTGCTGCAAAAAAAAAAGAATCAAAAAGTAAAATTTATACTTATAAATCAACTTCATGCAGGGTGATATCTTTCCATTTCTTTTCCAAAAAGGCAGGTGAGGGGGTTCAACTCCAACCTCTTTTCCATTTCAGAAAACAAAATTCAATTTAATAAGTATTTATTTGTTAAGTATCTGTTCAGTCATTTATTCTTTTGACTAATATAATTAATTAAATGCCTGCTATGTGCCAGGCACTGGAAAGCATCGGTATCCGCTGGGAACTTGTTAGAGATGTGAAATATTGTTCTCATCCTAGGCCTACTGAATCAGAAAGACTTAGGTGAGGCCCAGCAATCTGTGTTTTAATAAGCTTTCTAGGTGATTCTGATGCACTTTTAAGTTTGAAAATCACTGGGTTACCTATTCTTATTGTTTATTCATTTGTAAATATTAATTGAGTGCCAATTTTGTGCCAGGCACTGGAAATACAATAGTGAACAAAATAGATGTGGTCCTTGCCCTCATGACGCTTACAGTTTAGGAAGACTGATCTCTGATTTAGTTTCCTTGGTTTAAATCAATAATCCATAATGGCCTATGATTTCAGATTTCTTAGGCTGAAGAGATTAAGGCCAGATGACAACCAAACAAAAAATGGAAAACAATTTGGAAACAATATTGGTATTTCTGTTGACTTTAACCAAGTATATACCCTGTAATGAATTAGTGTAGTATGACTTGGCCAACTTTGTCATATCTACATTAATAAAGGAAGACAGAGGCATAGAGGAGGAGTTAATCTAAAAGCTCAGAACTATTGATATTTGGTTTTGGAAAACAGTCTGAATAGCCTTTGTGGTTTGACTCCGCTTTCAGCAGCCTAGGATCTTTTTTTTTTTTTTTTTTTTTTTGCGGTACGCGGGCCTCTCACTGTTGTGGCCTCTCCCGTTACGGAGCAACAGGCTCGGGACGCGCAGGCTCAGCGGCCATGGCTCACGGGCACAGCCGCTCCGCGGCATGTGGGATCTTCCCGGACAGGGGCACAAACCCGTGTCCCCTGCATCGGCAGGCGGACTCTCAACCACTGCGCCACCAGGGGAGCCCAGCCTAGGATCTTGATGGTAGAGACGAAGACAATGAAGATAAATCAAATGGAGTTCATCTACTTGGTGCATCAGTGTGATAGTCACTGGCCAATAGAAGTGCCTTAGGGCACTTTTCTCTTTTACATAGCAGTGGTGATATAGGCATTTGATCCAAATTAAAATGTAAGAAGTTCTTTTCTCAGAAAATATTTCTATTACCTTCTTTTTATTTTATATTTATTTCTGAATCTAAACTGTCAAAGAAACACTTTCCCCAATGTATTTTATCCTTTACTTTTATAAGTTTTATGTTGTAGCATGTACCAATACTTCATTCCTTTATATTGCTGAACAATACCTTACTGTATTGATATACACCACATTTTATTTATCCATTTATCAGTTGATGAACATCTGAGTTGTTTCTGGGTTTTGACTGTTATGAATAACGCTGCTATGAACCTTCATGTACAAGTTTTTGTGTGGACATATGTTTTTATTTCTCTTGGATATACATCTAGGAGAAGTGCTGGGTCATTTGGTAACTATGGTTAGCATGAGGAACTGCCAAATTGTTTTCCAAAGGGGACTGTACCATTTTACATTCCCACTGGCAATGTCTGAGGGTTCCAATTTCTTCATATCCACACCAATCCTTGCTATTGTCCATCTTTTTGATTCTAGCCATTTTAGTGGGTATGAAGTGGTATCTCATTGTGGTTTTGATTTGCAGTTCCCTAAGGCTTATGATATTAAACATCTTTTCATGTGCCAATTGACTGTTTATCTTCTTTTGGAGAAATGTCCATTCAGATCCTTTACCCATTTGTTAATTGGGTTATTTGTCTTTTTATTGTTGAGTTGTAAAGATTCTTTATATATTCTGGATACAGGTCCCTTATCAGATATGTGATTGGCACATAGTTTTTCCCATTCTGTGTGTTGCTTTTCACTTTTTTTTTTCTCTGAAGCATATCAACCACACAATTTACTTTCTTGATAGTGTCATTTGAAGAACAGAAGTTTTTAGTTCGGGTGAAGTCCAATTCATCTAATTTTTCTTTTAGTGTCCTATCTAAGAAGGCGTTGCCTAGCCCAAGGTCACAAAGATTTATTCCTATTTTTTAAGAGTTTTGTAGTTTTAGCTCTTACAATTAGGTCTATGATTATGTTTATGGGTCCCCAAGACCACCTCTCGGGTTCAGTGATTCACTAGGAGGACTCACAGGACTAAACATACTCAAAGCTATGACTTATTACAGCAAATGAATACAAAAAGTCAGCAAAGGGAAAAGGTGCATTGGACAAAGTCCAGGGAAAACAGGCACCAGCTTCCGGAGTGCTCTCCCAGTAAAGTCACACAGGATGCAACTCCCCGTGCAATGAGTTGTGACAACATGTATGAAATATTGCCAACCAGGGAATTTCATTTAAGACTCAGCACCCAGGGTTTTTACTGGGGGCTGGTCACATAAACAGCCTCTGTCTGGCATGTACCAAAACTCTAGACTCCCAGAGGGAAAGCAAATGTTCAACATAAACCATAGAGTTTCCACAAACAGTTTAGGCACAATAAGCCACTGTTAATCAATTCTGAGAATGGTGGAAACCCTCCCAAAATCCAGCTCTCCAAATGCCAACCAAGGGCCAATCTTATAATCAGGCCTTTCCAAGAATAGCATTTCTGGCCTTCTATATTAACTCTTTTTTGCACAGTAACCCATTTGGACTTAATTTTTGTGTATGGTGTGTAGTAGGGGGTCCAACTTCATTCTTTTGAATGTGACTATCCAGTTGTTCTAGCACTATCTCTTAGATAGAAGACTGTCTTTCCTCCATTTACTTTTCTTGACACCCTTGTTAAAAACTGACAAAAATGCAGTGGTTTATTTCTGAACTCCCAATTTTATTTCACTGATCTACATGCCTAGCCTACGCCTGTATGACGCAGCCTTTTTTTTTCCAGAGAAGGAAGGATTTATTACTTGCAGCAAGTAAGGAGAACACTTGTTTTCCCAAAGCAGTGTCTTCTTGACACAGTCTTGATTATTGTAGCTTTATAATAAATTTTGAAGTTGGGAATTGTGAGTCCTCCAACTTTGATCTTTTTTAAGATTGTGTTAGCTATCATGGGTCCCTTGAATTTTCACATGAATGTTAGGATAAGCTTGTCAATTTCTGCAAAGAACCCAATAGGATTTTGATAAAGATTGTGTTCAATCTATAGATCAGTTTTGAGAGTATTACCATTTTAACAATATTAAGTCTTCTGATCCATGAAAATAGGATCTCTATTTATTTAGGTCTTTAATTTCTTTCAACAGGTTTTGTAGTTTTCACAGTATATGTTTTACACTTCTTTCATTAAATTTATTCCTAAGTATTTTATTCTTTTTAATGCTGTCTTAAACAAAATTGTTTTCTTAATTTCATTTTCAGATTGTTGATTGCTACTGTTTAGAAATACAATTAATTTTTGTATATTGATTTTATATCGTGCAGCCTCACTGAACTCATTTATTAGTTCTAATTGTTTTTTAGTGAATTCCTTATATACAAGATCATGTCATCTGCAAATGACTTTCCACTCTGAATGACTTTTGTTTTCCTTCTTAATAGCCCTGGATAGAGCCTCCAGTACAATACTGAATAGAAGTAGCAAGATTGAACATCTTTGTCTTGTTCTGATCTTAGGAGGGAAAACATTCAGTCATCAACCATTCATTATGATGTCAGCTGTGGGTTTTTTGTAGATGCCCTCTATTAGATTTAGGAAGAACCCCTTTGTTCCCAGTTTGTTGAGTGTTTTTTATCATTGAAGCGGTGTTAGAATTTATTAAATGCTTTTTCTGCATCTATTAGGATGATATGGGTTTTATCCTTTATTCTGTTGATAGGGTGTATTACATTGATTGATGTCCAGATGTTAAAACAACGTTGAACTCCTGGAATAAATTCTACTTCATTGTGTGTATTAAAAGGTGTATCATCTTTTTTATATGTTGCTGAATTTTTAGGTTTGCTAGTGTTTTGTTGAGGATCTTTGTACCTCTGTTCATAAGGGGTATTGATCTGTAGTTTTCTTGTGATGTCTTTGTCTGATTTTGGTGTAAGGCTAATACTGGCCTCATAGAATGAGTTGGGAAGTTCCTTCCTTTTCTCTTTTTTGGAAGTGTTTGTGAAGAAGTGATATTAATTCTTCTTCAGATGTTTGGTAGTATTAACCAGTGAAGCCACCTGTACCTGGACTTTTCTCTGTGAAAGTTTTATAATTACTAGTTATATCTCTTTGTTATAAATCTATTCAGATTCTGTTTCTTCTGGAGTCCATTTGGATAGTTTGTGTCTTTCTAGGAACTTGTGGTTTTCACCTAAGTTATATATCAATAATTTGTTGACATGTGACTGCCAATGGTATGTCCTTATAATCCTTTCTATTTCTTTAAGGTTGGAAGTGATGTCCTCTTTTTCTATCCTGACTTTAATACATTTCCTTTTTTTATTTTTTTGGTATGTCTAGCTAAATATTTGTCAATTTTTTTGATGTTTATTTTCAAAGAAACAAATTTTTGGTTTCATTGATTTTTTTCTATTATTTTTGGTTCTCTATTTTTCTTTCTGTTACAGTCTTTGTTATTTTCTTCTCTTTGCTTTCAGTTTAATTTGCTCTTCTTTTCTTCTTTTTTTCATTGTCTTAAGGTAGAAGGTTTGGTTATTGATTTGAGATCTTTCTTCTTTTTTAATACAAGCATTTATAAAATAAACTTCTCTTTAAGCACTGTTTTAGCTGCATCCCATAAGTTTTGGTATGTTGTGTTTCCATTTTCATTCATCTCAGAGTGTTTTCTAATTTTCCTTGTGATTTCTTTCTTAACCCACTGGTTATTTAGGAATGTGTTGTCTAATTTCCACATATTTGTAAATTTCCCAAATTTCCTTTTGTTACTGATTTCTAATTTAATTTCATTGTAGTAAGATAATATACTTTGTGTCTTATTTCAATTCTTTTAAATTGAGACTTGTGTTATAGCCTACAGGAGCAACAAACCAAGCCATAGACCAGTTAGAAGTTTAACAGAAATAACCTGGCAAAGAGACAGTGAAGAACCTCCCATGTCATCAGTATTTTTATGGCTTTTCTTATGTATCACTAGATGCTTTCTGAAAGGCTCATACCTGTTTACATTGCTGCTATCTACTCATAAGTCTTCTAGCTTCTCTATAACCTTTTTGTCTTGGGTGTTACACTTAATTTGTGGTTTATAATTCTGCTGAGTGTGTTTATTATTCATTGTGCTATAATACTTTAATCATAGAAACAGATAACTCTTGATTTATGTTCTTTCCTCTACTTTTCTCCCAAGTCACCTGGAACCTCTATGAGTCCAAGTATTGGGTCCTTCCCTAGTGCATGTGGTCAACAGACATCTAAAGATAGTCGTCAAGGTCAATGGCAACGCCGAAGAAGGCTGGATGGAGCACTAAACAGAGTCCCAATTGGATTTTATCAAAAAGTATGGAAAGTTTTGCAGAAGGTGAGCATAATACACTGTAGATGTCTCTTTATTTCACACACCCCCCATGAAATTATCAGTCTCCTTGTCTGAGATATGACATGACTATGATATCACTGCAATTATATAAAAGTCATGTGCTCTTATGGATAAAACCTAGAAGAAAACATTAAAATGAAACAGTTGATTTGTTATTTTGACATTACTGATAATTTAGTCTCTCTCCATAACTGTTACTGTTGCAGTGTTTATAAATGAGATTTCAAAAATCATCACTTCTCTGCTTTTTGGCCATGGTTGGATATTGTGGGACATTGTGATACATTTACTGCTAATCAAATGAATGTGGTGATAAAGACTCACTTTCTTTGTAGCTATTGTAGAGTAGAAATGTTATTTGTAGCAATGTGCTGTTAATAACAAATGTTACTACAGTAAAACAACTGTGGCATCTGGGAAGCTTTATGAGACGCTCTTACCTATTTTTTTTCTTGGATGAAAACTACTAAATAAATGCAGTCATAGTGATGCTAATAGTCCAGAGACTCTACTGGTGTGACCAATTTTTGTTTTTCTGTCAAAGGCCTAGTTTGCCAAAGACTTTCAAGGGGACATCACACCATTATGATTGTGACAGATTTAGAAGGCCAAGAAGACTATTGTACTCATTCATAGATCTCATTCATAGTCTCATAGGTGCCACTTTTTGCTTCATTGCCCTTGGTAATGACCTGAAGAACACTTCAACCAGGACTTCAAAACCTTTAGTTATGTTTCTCCCCTTAGCACACTGATATTCCAGGGACAGAATCAGGTGATCCTTTGGAAAGGTGAAATTTGATTCCTCGAACTATCAACTCTGGCGATCTTCCTTTCAAAGAGTACCTATCAGTTATTTTCCTTCCATTTAACTGCTATAGCACAGTGGTAACAGATATGTGCTGTATCTCTCCAGCTCTGCCTGGCTTATGGCAATTCAGTTTCACAGACTACATGTAGTAGGTGCTCTTCTACCCAGATACCATGGAAAGTGTCTGTTCTTGTCATCAAAGAGTTTAATCCATAGTTATCTTCTTACATAGCAGCTGTAATGCAAGACCAAAAGTGTTATGATAAAAGTGCAAAACCAGAAGGCTGTGAGAATACAAGGGAAGGAACATTCAAGTCTGACTGGGAAAATTGGGTATTTTGTGGCAGAATCAAAGCATGAATTTGAAATCCTAATGTAAAGGGGAAAAACAAATGCCGTCTGTTTTTATTTTCATTCCATTCCTTTCAGAGTATGAATGTAACATAATCACTCTGCACATATGTTTCAAGGCTGATAATTCTCAAAGATTGTTATTTGGCATATGGAACATGGGATGGAAGTGTCTGGTAGGGTCGATAAACTTTTTGGATTGGAATATTTATCTGTGGTTTAATATATAATGTTTTGATTTATTTAAAATCTAAAATGGCAAATCATTAATTCCCACTGCTTTTTAATAATTGAATTGATGGTGGGGGGAAGATAAAATATCATTCGTTCATACAGTATTTCTTGAGCATCTGCCATGCACTAGGCAATGTCCTAGGTGCTCACAGGAATACAACAGAAAACAAAACAGACGACGATCTCTGTCCTTATGGAACTTACATTCTACTAAGGAGAGACAATAAATAAGAAACACAATAAATAAGTAAATTATACAGAATGTTGAAAGATGACATACTGTAGAGAAAGTAGAGCAGAGTGAGGGGATCAGGAGTGCTGATGGGGGATGCTTAACTAGAAAATGTAACTATGCATGTCTGGTAAATGCATATCTTGAGTTTTTTCTCTTCAGCCCAAAAAAATCTTTATGAAAGTCTATTTGTGATGGCTCTGGGACCTACCGTGGTATCCTCTCAGATAGTCTCTGAATCTTTAGGGCTAGACTATCTCAGCAGGTAGACCTTCCCGACCCTTCCACTCCCCTAAGTAGAGGATGAAGCTTGAGTTCCCTATAGTCCAACCCTGCTTCTTGCCACACAGTAAGCGTAACCCCTTGGCAAAGACCCGTGGGCTGCAGGGCCTTTCCCTGGCCTGTGATTACTCAGCATCTACCCAGGGGAACACACTTAGAAATACTAAGTGTCTCCTTACAGTCTCCCAGTTGTCAGCATATCCTGGGTGACGTTTTTGCTGTTTTGCAGTGTCATGGACTTTCTGTGGAAGGTTTTGTTCTTCCTTCTTCAACCACTAGAGAGGTAAGATTCTGTGTCTTTCACATTTATTTGATTGATAGCTTGTCTGGCTAAAGTATTTCAGTGATCTCTTTTCAAAATAACAAATCTATGCTTTTATAAATCAACTGAACAAGAAATGCATTGGAAGAAAGGAGAGAATGTTCTTAAAAAATAGAATGGGAATATTAGAGAATAATTATGTGTTACATTAATTATATAAAGGCAGTTTCTTTTAATGGTTGATTAAGTTAGGCTGATTTATGTGAGTGTTGCCAGAATTAGAAATGGCAGATGAGATAGAAATCTAAGAATGAATGAATGAATGACTTCTCATGTCCCCATCCTGCTCATCCCTACCTTTCTCTACTAACATGTTTGTAGACTATAAACCAGTGATCATAAACCAATGGTCCTTAGCTCTAACTATATATCACAGTAACCTGAGCTCCTATCTCCAATTCAGTGGATTAGACTCTCCAGGGATGGGGCATGAGCACCTGTACTTTATTTTTTTATTTTTATTTTTTTTAATTTTATTTATTTATTTATTTACTTATTTATTTATGGCTGTGTTGGGTCATCGTTTCTGTGCGTGGGCTTTCTCTAGTTGCGGCGAGCGGGGGCCACTCTTCATCGCGGTGCGCGGGCCTCTCACTGTCGCGGCCTCTCGTTGCGGAGCACAAGTTCCAGACGCGCAGGCTCAGCAGTTGTGGCTCACGGGCCTAGTTGCTCCGCGGCATGTGGGATCTTCCCAGATCAGGGCTCAAACCCGTGTCCCCCGCATTGGCAGGCAGACTCTCAACCACTGCGCCACCAGGGAAGCCCGAGCACCTGTACTTTAAAAAAAAAAATCCTTAGAATAATCCTGATATATCACCATGGTTGGAAAACATTGCCATGAACCACAGACATAGATTAGGAGGTGCTTTTATATTTTGCTTTTTGCCCAGTCACACTGAAATTATAAAGAAATAGCTTTTATACAAAATCAACAAAGGAGCGAGAATTGGGAAGCTGAGAATAGTAAGACTGGATAGTAGAAAATTCTCAAAAACTCTGGAGTTTTTGTAGATCATGGCTGCAAGGGTGGGTACAGAAAGTTAATGCTGTGTTTCAGGGCTCCACTCCTTCCTAGAAGCCTCTTCCCTAGTAAAGAACACTGTGTCCTCTCTTGGTCTTCTCTCTGCCTTTAAGCAAGATTGAAATGTTAACAGAATTAATAATAATACATACCTGAATGTACCTTTAAGAGTCTCCAAAACACCTTTACACAGTCTTTAATTTGATCTTCAGCACAACTATGTGAGATAGCTAAGGAAGGGATTGTAGTTCCTAGTTCACAGATAAGCATACAAATTTAGAGAAGTGAATTGTCCAAGGTCATAGAACCAGTAACTGACAAAGACAGGACTTGAACCCAGGTCTTTAGACTTCAAATCTACATTGCCACCCTAAAGTATATACTTAATACAGTTTTACCAAAAATTAGCCCTCAATCCCCTTCACCCTAAAATAACTTCATATTTCTTCATGCCCTTTTTAATCTAACAGTATATAAATATTTTACATAATTCTCATCATCACGTATATACAATTTTAGTTTCTACTTAGATTTTTCCTTTATCCACAGTCATCTTATTTATTCTTTTAATGATTCTATAGAAACTCATGAAGTTGCTGTACCATGATATGCCATTATTTACACAACCATTCCCATGTTTAGATTACTTCTAGTTTTCCACTTGTGACTAATGCTGCTATAAAACACTCTTGCACATAGGGCTTTTCTCCTCTCTTGAATTATTTCCTTAGGATGAACTTCCAGAAGGAGGATTATGGATTAGAGGGCATTGATACTTTTATGACTCTTGTTATGCTTGCCAGATTGCCTTCAAAAACAAGATTGAACCTATGTACTCACTCAATTATATTAAAGGAGACTGAAGCAGTACTCTTGGCTACAGTATTTCTTCTGCCTTTCAGAATAGGTAATTGATGTCTCCTGCATGATGGGCTCTTAGGAAGTGATTTTATTCTTCTCTATCACAGATGACTCCAGGTGAGATTAAATTCTCTGTTCACGTGGAGTCTGTCCTGAATCGTGTACCTCAGCCGGAGTACCGCCAGCTTCTGGTTGAAGCCATCCTTGTCCTCACCATGATGTCAGACATTGAAATTCATAGTATTGGAAGCATCATTGCTGTGGAAAAAATAGTGCATATTGCCAATGACTTGTTTCTTCAAGAACAGGTAGGCAAACCTGTTGTTTTCTCAAAGAGGAATGTCTGATACTAACCTGACTGCATTCAGAGCTCTTCAAGAAGCCAAGGTCACTTTCTTGTGTCCTCTTCCTCATAGCTCTTTTCTAGGCCCCCTTTGTAGTGGCTCTGAGCTCTATCTGTAAAAGAAGTAAGCTGTGGGATGACCTCTGTCTTTTACCATGAGTTTTGTGGTTGTGTTACATGGTAAAGTTGCCTGGAACTCAGGAGACTTTTATGCTTTTCGTCATATTTCAGACTACTTTTATCACACTACTTTTCGTAGCGATAAGGACTTAATAAGAAACTATTGGGTAGTATATCCTTTCTGGACTATTAAGGAAAAGAGAAGATTTGATTTTGGTTTTGTTTTGGTTTTGCTTTTCTCTCTTACCTGTAGGAAAATATTAAAGTGAAACTTTTAATTCTACATTTCCTTATTTTCTTAATAAATCTTATTCCAGGAAATAAAGCACATTTTAAAAATGCAAACTATTGAAAGCTTTCCAAATATTTCTTAGATTAAGAGTAGGACCACATAAAGTGAAGGACATGCACTGCTGTTAATAGAACAGTCTCCAAAACATGTAATCAGTGTTTCATTCTATTAGGCCCTGGGGGGGAATGCAAAGGAAATTAAAAGTTTCTCTAGGACTTTTCAAGGATTTTCTAGGACAGTCCTAATTTTAAATATTCTGATTGCTCTTAGTTCGTTGTAGCAGAAAATGTGATCCCTTTTAGGCATAGACTCTAGATTGGAAAGCTTGAGGTCTATTTGAATTAAGTCGACTTAGAAAGAAATAATGATGAAATGCAAGATAAAATAATACATGCTGAAATCAGTGGTACTAGAAGGATTCAGACCAAAGTCCCTCTAGGGTGATTTGTAAGTATTAACATTTGACTCTTTAACAAACACAATTGTAATTACCTATTATATTTAACTTTCAAAAATTCAAAACAATTAATGCTTTAAAAATAATTTCATGTGATTTTAGGATCTAGTGAAAAATACATATATAGAAACTCATAGTCACCATTTTGTGCATAACCCTGATCCCTTCCTGTCTAAACAGCCTAAGATCCAACTAGTTGGTGATGGGGAGGAGGCTCTGAGTTATTCTAATCAGGACTTTAATTAGTAGGATTAGTAATTTTTCCTTTCCCCTGTGTTCTCCCACCCTTAAAAACCAAACAGAAAACCCTCGGCGCAGATGATATCATGTTGGCCAAGGATCCTGCATCTGGCATCTGTACTCTTCTGTATGACAGTGCACCCAGTGGCAGGTTTGGCACCATGACCTACCTCTCCAAGGCAGCTGCCACCTACGTGCAGGAGTTCCTGCCTCACAGCATCTGTGCCATGCAGTGAGGTCTCTAGGCCCTGGCTGCTGGGAGCCTTTTGACAGCTGGCTCCTGCCTCATTGTGCATGGAACTGAAATGTGATGGCCTGATCACTCCCGACCGTGCCCCTTTCCAACCCATCCCTCCCAAGAAGAGCGAACTTTTCTGATAAACTAACTGGTGTAGAAGACGTGAACCCTTGCCTGGAGGCATCTGCTCACCCAGGCTTTTCAGTGCCTTAATTCTTTCATGGTTCATAAAAGTTTGCATGTGTTTTTATTCTCTAGATCTGTTACAACCTTAGTTTTCTAACTCCTGTTTGGGGAGCAGGTGTTAATAATAACTTATTCCTAAAGTTTGATTTTTCTTATGTTTGGTTCATTGTGTGAACGAGTAGTGGGTGCTTTGGAACATTATTTCAAGTGAGTAAACCCTAAATTGTTGGACTTTATGCTGCTATAAATTGGAAATGTCTATCCTAAGTGCCTTTTCTTGGGAAAAGAGTACCAGATCATGGTTTTCTTCTTTACTCACATGCTGCCTCACACTGAATGATGAACTCCTTTCTGTGCAGAACTTACTGTCTCTGCTTTTGCCTTCTCTATATCGGCACACATAATTCTTACTCTCCCTTTGGTGAAATATCAAAAAAATGCAAGTGCAGTGTGCATATTTAAGGATTTCAGTATTAACACTTAAAATCACATTTTATGAAGATTGCTGGTACTCAAAGATGTATTTGTAGTAGAAAATGTAGAATAACCCAGAGAAATGGAGCCAGGATCCCAATTCCAGAAAGGAGGGGGGCAGAAGAGAAGATGTCTGGGTAGAGTCTTACACCTAGGAAACAGAGAAGGAATTAGAGATGGGTTAGTGCCCTGAAGAGAGCCTTGTACACTAATCCATGGCTCTGAAGAGTGGGCCAGCATACAACACAGAGAATAATTGAAGCCTCTGTCTTTGGCGAACAGGCATATAGCAGTCCAGTCTATAGCTGCTTTACTGAGCACTCTTTCTTTGTGCTCACCTGGTCTCCGTCTCACTCACCTATTCACTCTCTATAGCATCCACCCCCTCCAACTCCCTGCCCTCCTATCTACTTTTAAACTCATTCATTTACATTTTTACTTCCTGATTCTCTGTGTTCATATCTATGTATATCTTGATATCTGCAGGCATGTATCTGTCTCTCGTAAACACCTGCATTTGTATGTGTGTCTAAGCACACGTGGGAATTTTTCTGAATGTTAAGTAGTTTTGACATGTCTGTATATCTGTCTTTATCTACATTTGACAAACTGAGTTAAGTATGTAAATATGAGTGTTGTGTGTGGGAGAGGGGTGTGACTATGGCCTCAGGCTGATATGCAAAAGATAGTGGAGGATTCCTTGAGTCCTCTTTCCTAGTCTCATGTTTAGGTAGCCAGTTGAAGAATGTTTCTCCTAACTTTCTGTCTTAGTTCCAGACCACTATAACAAAATACCATAGACAGGGTAGCTTAAACAGCAAACATTTATTTCTCACAGTTCTGAAGGCTGAGAGATACAAGATCAAAGTACCAGCAGATTCAGTGTCTGGTGACGGCCCTCTTTCTGGTTTGTAGATAGCTGCCTTCTTGCTGTATCCTTACATGGCACAGAGAGAGTGAGCTCTCGGCTCTTCCTCTTTTTCTCAGGGCACTAATCCTACCATGGGGACTCTACCTGATTATCTCCCAAAGGCTCCCACCTCCAAATACTTTCACATTGGGGATTAAGGCTTCAAGATATGAATTTTGGAGGGATGCGAACATTCAGTCCATAGCATTTTCCTTCTCCTGTTAAGACTCTACTAATTTCCCTGTTTATACTCAGATAACCTCCTACTTCAATCCCCTGTTTTCCTTCAGATTTTTTCAGGTTTTTCTCCAAGAATGGGGATGGGGGATTCTCTAAATAATTGTAACAGAACCAGTGACAATATTATGAGTACACATGAATAAATGAGCATAGTAGGGTGATAGAAAACAGATAGTGGAAACAAAGAAAGGATGGCCAAACTTTTCAGTACCTCTCTTATAGGAAATGGAAACACACAGTAAGTAGCTTTCTGATTACGTGATTTTCTGGTCACATATAAAGAAAATTTACACCCTGTTCTGAAACTGTCTTTTCACTGGCTGCAAGTGTACCCCAGCCACAGAGAGTACATCTGGAGTGGCACAGTTGAAAGCCACCACTCCCTCCCACACAAATTTACCTGAACTGACCCTGATGGCTACATTTCTCTGGGTTTATGAAGTTATCTATCACTATGCTTCCCACACACAGCTACTTCACTTTTAAAGCAACTGTTTAGAAAACTTGATTCATATTTTGTTCATTTTAAGCATGTGGTACTAAAAAACACATTGGACACTTTTTAAGCACTTATGTTTTGAAAACAGAATAAAAAATTAGAATTTCCAATTAAATCATGTCTGGTGCCAATGTGCAAAACTTTATATGTGTTTCTGTGATTGGAGTTTATTTCATGGCTCTATTTTACATACTCTAATTATGCGGTACAGTCAAAGTTCATAATTGGGTCAAAGTAGAATAATATTAATACATAAATCATATATTATTCATTATATAATATGGTATGTAATATATGTAAAGAAATGCAGTTTTATCATTCGAGTGCATGACTGCTCAAACTAGGCTCACTGAATTCCAACTAGCTTATTGACATCTGTTGGGAGCCTGTTCTGATGAATGAATAAGACTGATTTTTGGTCAGCATTAAAATTGTTTGCAGGTGGTGCTCCTGCACAACTGGAGGGTACCTAAAAACAGTTCGTTCTCCTAAGTGTTATAACTATTCGGCAGAATCTTGTTCAACTACTCATTAGCCTTTTGTGTAACAAGAGAGGGTTTATCCAGCAAGGATGAACAGTCTCTGCAGTCCCATCCTGGTTAATTAGGTTATACTACATTCTGAGAATTTTATGCAGCTGATGGGTCCAAAGTTATTCTTACTCTGACCCTTTTCTACTTACCAAATACCTAGTACCTGTACTAATGCAATGGAGATAAATATAGTGTCTTCCACACTTAGTCTTCATTTCCTATTAAACTTGAGTGACCTTAGGTCTTGGTTTGCCCAGGACAGTCCCCGTTTATGCCTGTTGTCCTGGCATAATTATTAATAGCACTCTCTGTCACTCAAAAGTGTCCCAGTTTGGATGGTATGGTCACCCTCTATTTAGCAGAAGTCCGATTTCTTTTAAGGCTAGGCCTAAAAGCAAAGGACCTGTTCTCAAACCAGTAACAGTACTCTTGCAGTAACGGTATGTGGGTGAGGATAGCAATGGGGTGGAGACTTTCCCCCAAATTGAGGAATATTTGGCATAATAGCTCTTAAATGATAATCAATATTTGAGTGCTTACCAAATGCCAGACATTGTTATACAGGCACTTGGTATGACCATCTTATTCTGTTTTCACAGTCACCATGTGAGTTAATTACTGTTGTCATCCCCATCTTCCATATGAGGGAACTGAGGCGCTAAGCATTATAAGCAAATTGTTGAAAATCAGACAGCCAGGAAGTGGTAGAGCTTGGATCTGAGCTCAAGCAGTTTGACTCTATAGAGTTCACATTCTCAACAATGACACTCTCCAAGGAAAAGACATTAGGAAGTGGTGTGAAAACAAGGGTCAGTTGGTTCACTACAGTTGAGATATCAGTGGGCATATTGTAAAATGCACAAAGAAGGTGGCCAGAGGGGTGGTGACTTCTTAATGTGTTTGCTTTCCCTTCTGCCTGCTTCTGCCAGCAAGTGAAGGCAGAGGAGATCATCAAAAGAAGTGGCATAGCCCATCCTGACCTTGCTGGTTCAAAAACTACCTTTAGCAAAAATGGCTAAGGAAAGTGAGGCCAAGAACTTGTCCAGGGTCACCACACTAGTAAACTTTGGAGCCAAGATTCAACCTATTTCCTCTGACTTCAAGTCCTCTGACTGCAAATCTGGTGCTTTGAGAAAGGTTTTCTTCCCAAGTTAAGGATAGTATGGGTATTAAGCTTGTGGAAAGTTGAGGTTGGGACCTGTGGCATGGTTTGTGCTCTATCTTAATCATGAATAAGGGTGCAGCCTCCCTGTGGGATTTGCTGTTGCAGATCCTTGTGCAACAATTTATCTTTTTCCATAGTTGAATCATCTTGCCACATTGTATGCCAAATGAGGATACTGTTTCCAGTTTAAAAGCAATGCTCCCCATGTTGAAGTGTTCAGCTACCTGTTGCTAGAACTGAAAGAACACATGGAAAAATCAATTTTCACATCAGAGTCCAGACTTTAGAGTCTCAGTTGGCCAGTCTGTATCCTGCCCTCCTTCTCCACTGTCTATCCATGAAAAGCCCTAGACAAGTCCTGTTTCCTCCTTATATTGCCAACTTGTCATGATCTCACCTTTTAGTCAACTCCTACAGCCCCATAGACTCCTTCCCCTCTGTAAACATGTGCATTTCTCTCTTATTCTAAAAAAATATTCCTGGGCTCTGACATCCCCCTAGGTTGATATACTATAATAATTCCTTCCTTTCACAATCAAATTTCTTCAAAAAGGAAGTTACACTTGACAGCATTGGCTTCACTCATTAACCCCTTGCAATCTGGCTTCCTCCCTTGCCTCGTGTGTTTTTCATAGAGCACCAGTGAACTCCTAATGGCAAAAGGGGTTTCTGACCCTTTTGCAATACATGACATTGTTACTACCTCTCCCTTCTTGTAACCCTCTCATCTCTTGATTTCTGTGAAACTGTACCAGTTCTCACCCAACTATTACTTTTTTGTCTCCTTTTTGGCATCTTTCTCTCCCAACTCCCACAAACGGCATTCTCCCAAATCACTCTCTTCTTCCTAGCTCAAAGATTCTCACCATGGCGTGGGGCAGGTTTTAAAAAGTGACATGATCTGATTTACATTTTTTAAGAAGCTCACTCTGCGGCTACAAAAAGAATGGATTGTAAGTCAACAAGAGTGGAAGTAGAAGCCAGCTAGGTATTGCAGGAAGTCCAAGTGAGAGATGACAGTGCCAGGACTGGGGTGGCGGCAGTGCAGAGGAGAGAAGTGGAGGTAGTTAAGACACGTCTTCGAGGTGAAACCAATGGAAATTGATGGATTAGATTTGGGAGTGAAAGAAAAGGAGGGAATACAAATAACTCCCAGGTTTCTGGCTTAGGCAACTGGATAGACTTTGGTATCTCTACTGAGCTATGAAAGATGGGGAAGGGGTGGCAAAGACTTGGATAGGAAAATCAGGAGTTTGGTTTGAAAATGTTAAGTTAGATATGATTAGACATCGCAGTGGAGACAGCCATGTTCCCTTGACTATCTCACCCACTGTTATGACTTTAGCTATCTCTTATCTATGTGGGGAAATAAACTGGGTTAAGCACCTGCCCTACCCTCTGAGTTCTTCCTTCTCATTTCCCTCTTCCTTATATTGATACTGCTGGCCTTCTCTTCACACAGACTTTAAGAATTTTCAATAACTTCTCCATCTGCTCTCACCAATATTCAAGTACTAGTAGTAAGGAAGTCCTGTTGAACCTACCCTGTGCATTGTTTCTCCCTCTCTGTTTCCATTGTCCCTACCCTAGTTTAAATCATCATTGCTTTGGAATTCCCTGGCGGTCCAGTGGTTAGGACTCCATGCTTCCACTGCAGGGGGCACGAGTTCTAACCCTGGTCGGGATCCCGCATGCCACGCGGCACAGCCAAAAGAACAAAAAAACAAAACAAAACCATAAATGATCATTATTTCTTATCTGATCCATTGCAGCACTCTCACTGCTTGTAGTCTTTCAATAGTTAATCTTCCCTACACACTACTGCTGTAGAAATCTTTTATTTTAAGATTTCTGTTTATATGTCTCCCCATTTCCCACAGGGTGAAGTCTATTCTCTTTAGTCTAGTATTCAAAACACTTCATGAGCCAGCCCCTTCAACTAAACTAGCCTAGAAATGTTCTCCTTTTTGTTTTTGCTTATGCTGTTGATTCTAGTCAGCATGCCCTCCCCTGGCTCCCTTCTTCACCAGGTAAAATCCCATCTATCCACTAGGACCCTCTCAGATGTCACTGAATAAGAACCCTAGTTGCCATTTACTAAGTACCAGTTATTAAGTACTTAATGCTTAGTTATTAAACAAGCATCCTACATTCATTATCTGACTCTGCTTCTTGTGTATCCGTCTCATCTACAAGAATGCAAATTCCCTGAGAGCAGAGATCAGACTGTAATTCATCTTGAGGATTGAATCCTCAGCTGTACTGTACACTTAGTTGATGTCAGATAAAGTTTGATGAATGATTGAATGATGGCAGAACTTTGAGCTAATTGCTATGGGAAGATACAAAAGGAGCATGAGAGCTTACATTCTAGCTAAAGAAGCACATCGCAGGAGAAGAAAAAAATCCAGAATACTAAGTATTGAGGAGATACTAAATGGAGGGTTGAACAAGGTTAGATTTAACACAAAGTCATCCTGGAGGAATCAAGTTTATATAGTAAAGGGAATGTTCAAAAACTTCGGTGTCAGGCAGACCTGGTTTTGAATTCCTGCTTTTCTGTTTGTGTGTATGACTTTGAACAGTTACTTTCTCTAAACTGCATCTGTAAAATGGGTGTATTACAACCTCCTTTATAGGACTGTTGCAAGGATGAAATGAGATAGTATATCCAAGTGCATATCACAATACTCCATAAATGTTTAAAGAGTAGGGGAAAAAAGCAAACTAGAATATTGGATTGTCTGAGAGGTTAATTCATGTTGATGTGAGAGTTGGGGCCTTGGGCATTGGCTAGTTTGTGTCAGATCATAGGGGCCCCCAGGAACCTGGAAATACTGATGGTAATTCTAAAACTGCTCCAGGATACTCTTTAATGTGAACCCTCACACTAAACCTAAAATATTTCCCTAACTCTTGTATAGCTGCAGAGAAAAAAAGGAGGGAAGGAAGAAGAGCTGCAGTTTCCAAACATCACTGAAAGTATCTGCTTACACACTTAACTCCAAGTGAATTTTCAAGGAGTGATTTGACATCATTGCTTGACTGGAATCTACGAAGCAATTTACAGAGTACCAGCCAGCGTCTTGGGAAAGTGGTACCAGCTTTGCCAGAGTGAATTATTGAGATTGTTAAACTCTTATATGGACATGGATAGTTAATGATGAAAAGCAGTGAACTAAGTTGCAGCACAGAATTGACTGTGTAAACTTTTCAAACAGTTTGTACCATTAATTAATCCCCCACCAAAAAGAGCCCGTCTGATGTGTTGGGTGGTGCTGGGCTCTTAGTGGCCACACTGTGTCTGTCTTTAGATATTTATATGGGTGTGTTTGCAGATTGAGACAATTCATAAAGCGTTGACGGTGATCCATTTTTTTTTTTTAGCGCTAAAACTCAAATTCGCGGCTATTTTAGTAATTAGCCCTGACTCTTCCGCTACTCAAATCCCTCGAAA
Source organism: Delphinus delphis (assembly GCF_949987515.2). Taxonomy (NCBI): domain Eukaryota; kingdom Metazoa; phylum Chordata; class Mammalia; order Artiodactyla; family Delphinidae; genus Delphinus; species Delphinus delphis. The sequence continues at coordinate 66,902,728 of NC_082704.1, forward strand.
CTACATCTCCCAGCATGCTCTGAAGCTGGTCTGACTTCATCTCAAATGGCCCCGTAGGGCAACAATGGTTAGTTTTGACTGTGCTTATTTGTGCTATAAAATATCGATCCTAATTGGCAGCTATTTGGGCTTTTATATCTGCCGACCTCCGTTTTTGAACTGTAGTCACTAAATGTAGGGGTTCTGGCCTGACAAGGCCCATGCATTTCTTCAATTGGATGGGGAGCAGGGACAGTGTCACCGGCGATCTCGAAACTAGGAGGGAATGTTGACCAGGGAGCACCGCTGCGGCCGATCAGAGGAGCAGGAACCGGAGCCCGGGCTGAGTCCGAAAAAAGCCGGATCCGGACGGTGGCTCCGGAACGGCTGTAAGTGGAAGATGGAGGAGCCGGAGGAACCGGCGGACGGTGGGCAGTCGCTGCCCCCGGTTTACATTTACAGCCCCGAGTATGTTAGCATGTGCGACTCCCTGGCCAAAGTCCCCAAACGGGTAAGAAAGGTTGGGATGAAAGACCGTGGGTTTTGGGGGTGTGGGTGGGGGGCCGGTGGACGGGAGGGCATTAGGAAGCGAAGAGGATACAGGGCTGGGGGAAATCTTCAGCAGAAATTTGGGCGGCTGTACCAGGTGATGGAGGAAGTGTTCCCTTAGAGAGTTTCCTGAGAGCGCAGCGGGGCGTCCAACGGACAGGTGGGGGTGGGGTGGAGGTGCGGGGGAGGGGGAAGGGATGGCATGGAGGGGATGGTGTCTCTACTGCCAGGGATCCCCGAAGTGGAGAAGAAGCTGCAGGAGAAAAGTGTTCCAACACCTCCGTAAGGCCCGATAGCTTGCTCCTTAGCGATTTAGATACTTTGTATTGTCTAAAGTGCTTTGTAACTGTTAAGTAAAAAGGGAGGGGAGTTAAAAGTTAGTTCCTTTGTTCAGGATGATGAAGTCGATGGAATTTCTCTGAATTAAACATTTGAGACTATTTTCTGCCTTTTTTTTCTTCCTTTTTTGCTGATGTTTTTAGGCCAGTATGGTACATTCCTTGATTGAAGCATATGCACTGCATAAGCAAATGAGGTAAGTTGTGCTTGAACAGAGCCCTGAACCCAGGTGTTCATAGCCTTAACTTCCTGCTTCACAGTGGGGCTAATTAGGGAGAGAATGGTCCTTTTTTAAAAGTTTTTTGTGATTCACAGTGTTGGTAATCTGCCTGTAACCTAGTAAAAGCTCTTGAAGAATTAAGAAAACTCGAAAAAAGTACATGAAGCAGTTAAGAAATAGGACTTTATTGCTGGGAGGGAAGTATCCTAGGGATAGGTGTTTTGTGGAGGTTTCGGGGTGAGTACTTTTGGGTACTAAAACCTATCTGATAGAAAAAAAGATGTTCAGCTGGGAGGTGTTCTGGTTTTGGGGTTGTTTGTTTTTTGTCTTTCCTAAGCCAGCTCTGAGAGTATGGGTTCAACTTAAGACTTTTAGATACACCATTACCACCACCAAACTTTAATGATGAGCCTGGAGACAGTCAAGACCAAAGGAAACTCCTGGAGCCAAGGCCATAACTCAGCACAGAGCTAAGTGCTTCTTTAAAAAAAAACAAAAAAATGAAGTTGCTGTTTGTTGTTATAAGAGTAAATATTAGAACCCTGACACTTGTAGGATTATTTGTGACATTTTCTGGCCAATTGGGTGAACATCTGTCTATGCTGGCTAGTGTGATATGCTTCATTTATCTCCCAGAAGGTAGTGTAAATTTTATCCTTATTATTAACAAAATCATTTATTGAGTATCTTCTTTATGAATGTTTTTCAACCATTTTTTAACCCATAGGTTTGGTAAACAGAAAAACTACATGCTTTCCATTAAAGTTATTTAACAGTTCAAAAAATTACTTTGACAAACAAGAAATCAAAGCAAAGCAAAACTGTCTAATTTCCTTGCTGTTAAGTAGGGAGGCTCTCAGTAAGGATTTGTTAAGGAAGAGGAAGGGTATTAAAAGAGGGAGCAATTAGGGCCGGGAAACATGGTACAAGAAACTGTAAAATTTTTATTTTAATGGGCAGAGTTATCACTTCTGAGGGTGTAGACATGTTTTCTTGAAGAAGGAGCAAGACTCCTTGGATCTTAGCTATATATATTTACTTTTTGAGGCTGAGCTTGCTTGGTGATGGTAGTAGCCTGTATAACCATATTAATTCAGGAGAAACTCATGGGCATGTTCCCCTTCAGCAAACAAAAAAAACACTAATGCCTCCCTGTGGCCTGGGTCATGCGTTTTAAACTTGAATGTGCATATGAATTACCTTGTTAAAATACAGATTCTTTTTTTTTAATTGTATAGTTGATTTACAATGTTGTTTAGTTTTTGGTGTACAGCAAAGTGATATATATATATATTCTTTTTCATATTCTTTTCCATTATGGTTTATCACAGGATATGGAATATAGTTCCCTGTGCTATACAATAGGACCTTGTTCTCTTTCCATTTTCTATATAATAGTTTGCATCTGCTAAGCCCAAACTCCCAATCCAAAATATATGGAATGTTTCACAAATTTGAGTGTCATCCTTGCATAGGGGCCTTGCTAATCTCTGTATCATTCCAATTTTAGTATATCTGCTGCTGAAGTGAGCACTGAAGTACAAATTCTGATTCAGTAGGTCTGAGGGGAGGCTGAAATTCTGCCTTTCTAACAAGCTCCCAGGTGATGCTGCTGCTGGTCCATAGACCCCCCTTTGAGTGGTGAGGGCTAGAGAGCAGTAGTGGCAGTGGCAGAGTCAGGAAGAGGATATGGGGACTAGGCAGCTAGAAGTTAGAGGTGGTTAAGTCCTGTTGTTAGGTTAGCACCCTGTATTCTCTCCGTCACTCCTATTTTCACTTCTTGTGAACAGTGGGTTGAGAGCTTCTGAGCAAAGCCCAGTTCTAGCCTGTTTGCTCCTTCTCTCCTTCCTCTCAGAGGCAGATGTGAGGGACCAATTATAGAAACTTTCACATTTTTTGGTTGCCTATTTTTTAATCCTTTAATATTAATAATAATGACAGTTATCCACAAGGCATTTTCATGTATGTTATCATTTAATCTTCACCTAAGTCCCATAAGATATCCCCACTTTACAGATGAGGAAACTGAACTACAGAACAGTCAGCTTATCTGAGGTTATAGAGCTGGTAATTAGGACGGGAAGCCAGTTCTCTGACTCCAAATTCAAAATTCATGACAATACAGCTGCCTATTAAAGTAAAAATGTAGTTGAAAGGATTGTATTTGCCCAATTAGGAAAACTGATTCAAATGAAAATATCTCTTCCTACTGGTTTGTCATGAAAGTTGTAACTCACAGAGCAAAATTTGTCTAATACCTGATTATTTAACTTAAATATAATAACTCTTTTTTTTAACCTGCCTATAAACTCAAGGGAGATATCTATCCTCTCACCCCTTTTTAATGGAGTCAACATGTAGATGTGAGGAAATGAAGACTGTATTGCAGTGGAGGAACAGAACGTGTTTATTGCTTCAGCCTCCTGGAACCAGAAGCTGGAAGTTGTATTTTCACTCCAACTGCTGGCTCCTGCTTCCAGGTTCTGGCATACTCTGGATCTGACTCACTCACCTTTCTTTGTTCCCTGTTATTATTAGGATAGTTAAGCCCAAAGTGGCCTCCATGGAGGAGATGGCCACTTTCCACACCGATGCCTATCTGCAGCATCTCCAGAAGGTCAGCCAGGAAGGAGATGATGATCATCCAGACTCCATAGAATATGGACTAGGTAAAGTCATTACTAGGCAATGATGGGAGATAGATGACCTCCATCTATAGATCATAACTACTTAATCTTTTATAACTTGCATGATGGTCTTTAATACTTTTAAATTAACAACTAATGTGTTAACCACAATATTAATCTTCCTTTAACCACACTCCAATATGAATTGAGCAAAATTAATGCTGGATCAAATGGAGGAAAACCTTTCAGTTGCTTGGCGCCCTAATAGCAGTGCCCAGATTGGGTCTGGCTGTATGTACACTGATTTAACTGTCCTGTGACCTTATATTTTAACTTCAGTGTATATTTATATTCTTGCTAAGTTTGATGCCTTATCTCTCATTAAACAGCTGCATTTTTAAAAGCCATAAGTGGCCAATAGGATAGTCTAGAGAAACAACATGATTTAATAGAAGAACACTGGACTGGAGGTATGTGTATAGGGCGGGGGTGCGGGCTTAAGACACCAGGGGGTCCCAGACCTGGCTCTGTGTCATCACAGATATGACATATCACCTCTCAGTCCTCAGTTTCTCCATCTATAGGATGTGACTAGTTAATCTTCAAGGTTTAGTCTTTCTAGCTGTAATACTGAATAATTCCTTCCCCGACATTGAAGGTGTTTAGCTCTCATTTTGGAGCTGGTGTTAGCACAGTAGCTTTCTGGTAGGGTATGTTGTTGTCATACCTCAATCTACTCCTCCTAATAGGGTACTGGACCCAATTCCAATGTGTGGAGGGGGGGAATTTCCCCCCACACCACCAAACAATGCTCAGGACACCAGCTTGGTGTCCTACAATTCAACTCAGTTCTGATACTCTCTACCCGGAGAGAGCATCAGATTCCACAGGTGAAGTGCTCAGTCCCACAAGACTTCTCTCCACATCAGACATCAGTTGCAAACCCAAGCTGTTACCTGTGCTCTGGCTGACAGGCTGCAAATTGGAGGTTCTAGCAACCTCACCAACTCAGAATGCCAAGCACAAGTCCAAGTTGTTACCTGTACTTCTGACCAACTCTCTATAAATCAGAAATTCCCATGACCCCCTCGAATTTAATTAATTTGCTAGAGCGGCTCACAGAACCCAGGAAACCCATATATTCACTAGATTACCAGTTAATCATTAAAGGATATAACTCAGGAACAGCCAGATGGAAGAGGTGCATAAAGGCAATGTATGGGGAAAGGGCATGGAGTTTCCATGCCCTCTCCAGGTGTGCCACTCTCCCCAAATCTCTACGTGTTCACGAACCCAGAAGCTCTCCAAACCCTCTCCTTTGGGGTTTTTATGGAGGCTTCATTACATAGGCATGAATGATTAAGTCATTGGCCAATTGGTGATTAAGCTTGTTGACCTAAACAAGTAGGCTGCCAGATATTTCTCCATCAAAGATGGGTTTGTTTGGGATCAGCAGAGAATTGCAATTTGGGGTCTGCAACCATGGCAAGCCATGGCAAGGGAAGGAGAACACTTTTACAGAGAGGGAAAGGAACTTGGGAGAGCTATGGTTTAAAAAAAAAAAAAAGAGTCCATGGCTTTTTCATTGAGTCCTTGCCAGGAAAGAAAAGTCTTTCTTCTTGTTAAACTTGGTTATTGTTTCAGGGTGTGAGAGCGCCCCCTTCTGGTCTCCTGACTATTTAATTTAAGTTTCTGTTTATTCATTTTTTACAAACTCAATCACCAGTTCCTCTGGCCTCACACAGGAGGTCAGGGGGATGGAACTGATAGTTCCAACCCTCATAATTCTACTGGCAACCAACCCCCATCCTTAGATGTGGTCCACAAGTTATCTCATTAATACAACCAAGACACATCTATAACTCATCATTTAGGAATTCCAAGAATTTTAGGAACTCTGCCACAAACTGGGAAGAAATACAGTTGATCCTTAAACAGCGCATGGGTTAGGGGCACCCACCCTCCGTGCAGTCGAAAACCTGAGTATAACTTATAGTTAGCCCTCCACATCTGCAGTTGCGCATCCGCGGATTCAACCTACTGCTAATGGTGTAGTACTGTAGTATTTACTGCTGAAAAAAAATCCACCTGTAAGTAGGCCTGCGCTGTTCAAACCCATGTTGTTCAAGGGTTAACTGTATATTCTTTATTATAAGTCATAATATCACACCCCTCTTTATCCAGCTTATTTTTTAACAAGCTCTTCTGATGTTTGCCTGAAGGTTATGACTGCCCAGCCACTGAAGGAATATTTGACTATGCAGCAGCTGTAGGAGGGGCTACAATCACAGCTGCCCAGTGCCTGATTGATGGAATGTGCAAAGTAGCGATCAACTGGTCTGGAGGGTGGCATCATGCAAAGAAGTAAGAAAATGACCTTTCTGCTTTCTATCTCTTTCCTTGAGTCAGTTTCTTATTTATGTAAACTCTTATGTTTATTGTATTGGCAGTTATTGAGAGACGTGGGGGGTGTGTGTGTATGACACTTTACTACACCTTCTGAAGAGATACAAGTAAAATAAAAGATGACATAATATAGTGGAAAGTGTACTATTGAAAGTCAGGACACCTGGGCTTTATGCCTACTTTTTCTACAAACTTGGCTGACTGACTTGGACAGATTAACCTCTCTCGGTCTCAGTCTCTTCATCAGGAAAATGGGCAGAGCAAAGGATATTAATCTAGATATCTAGACAATCTCTAAATTCCTTTTAAGCTTTCTGGAAATTCCCCTGTCTTCAAGGAACTTATACTCTAGAAACATTATTAAAACTAGAATAATTGGGGAGCAACATCAATTTTGGTACCAATTGAATATATGTATGAGATGAAGAGATTTAGCAATAAGGAGCAGTTAATCATGGAAGTCTTGGAAGAGGTGAATTTTGGAGCTAGTTCTTGAAAGGAGTGGCAAACAGATTTTTGAATAGATGGAGAATTGATGAGAACAGATTTAAAACAAAAGGCTGAAGAATCAAAAAGGAGACTTAGGGCTTCCCTGGTGGCGCAGTGGTTAAGAGTCCACCTGCCAATGCAGGGGACACGGGTTCAAGCCCTGGTCTGGGAAGATCCCACATGCCACAGAGCAATTAAGCCCATGCACCACAACTACTGAGCCCATGTGCCACAACTACTGAAGCCTGCGTGCCTAGAGCCCGTGCTCCGCAACAAGAGAAACCACTGCAATGAGAAGCCCGCGCAACACAATGAAGAGTAGCCCCCACTCGCCACAACTAGAGAAAGCCTGCACACAGCAACAAAGACCCAATGCAGCCAAAAATAAATAAATAAAATAAATAAATTTTTTTTAAAAAGAGGCTTATGCTGCCATCTCTAAGCAGCAAAGTGGCAACTTAGAGGTGTTACCCTAAGGAGAAAGGGCTTGTGCAACAGCTATTGGGTGCTACTTGGAGTTACAGGAAAAGTCCTTTCTGAGTTTGATGTTAACATTTCAAACAGCTATACTCTGTGTCTGACAGGGACTGCTGAGCCTTATTCAGCATTTGGTATCTTGCTTAAGATGGCTGTAGTACATGTTGGAGGAGAAGGATTTTATTTATTGATTTATTTATTTTTATTGAAGTATAGTTAATTTGCAAAGTTGTGTTAGTTTCAGCTGTACAGCAAAGTGGTTCAGTTATACTTTTCAGATTCTTTTCCATTATAGGTTATTACAAGACGCTGAGTATAGTTCCCTGTGCTATATAGTAGGTCCTTGTTGTTTACCTATTCTATATATAGTAGTGTGTATCTGTTAACCCCAAACTCCTAATTTATCCCCCCCTCCAGAGGAGAGGGAATTTAAAAACTGAATTTATCAATGTGCTATTTGAGTGAAATAAAGCAGCAGTGGTAGGAACTGCCAATGCATCATTCACACACCAGTTGTTCATACTATCTGCCATGACCTTGATACTCTAGTGCTCTTGAGTCTAGAGAAAACAGCACTTTATTTTTCAGAATAAAATCTTGAGCACAACTTCAGCATATGCAGATTAAGGTAATAATATGGAATTCTTTTCATCAAATGGATAGATTTCATGACCAAGGAAATCCTTGAGTAAGTTTACTACTAGAATCTACAACTGAGGTGGTGGAGCATAGAGAAGCTGTGTTTAGTAATGAGTTTTACATGGTCTTAAAAACAAAGAGAAACAACCTGCCTTTTGTTAGTTTTTGCTCTATTAAAAAAATTCAAAATCAAGACAGTGATCTCTAGGAGGGAAAAATGACCCTGTCTGCTTCAAGCTATAGATAAAAGGGACAAAACCAAGCTTCTCTGAACCAAGGACTTCTCTGCCTTCTCATGCTTAGCAAGTTGAAAAGAAAAGTAGTGTGGTTTCATGGGAAATGCCCAGTCCTACAAGTCAGCTCTAGTTTCTGCATGTGGCACTGGAGCAGCTTATATATTTAAATTCACCACTTAAGGCCTCCTAGGGCCTGGGTCAGTTTGCAGTGGAATACCCAGGTACCTGCCACTTCTTATTACTGTTTTGCTGCCAAAGGAAGCACACTCTATCTCCAGCCAATTATGGCTGCCTCTGGGCTGTATGCAGGCGTGGGCATACCCACACGCCATTATCTTAACTGTTTCAGACAGCTTGCAGCTGATCCTACCTGGAAACAGACATGCCTGTGGTAAATATAAATTACCAAGAGTCTCTAGAGATTGCCCCAATTCAGGTCCAAATTCCAAGGCGTTCTTGGCGCCTCTAGAACCTCTGCAGATGGAATACAGGCATTTAGCCCACAAACTTACATCTAGCGGGCATTTATCTCTTATAACCACAATATCTGTTTAAACCCCCGTATCCCCAAATACATGTACAGGTTCATACATGCCATTTATTCATTCAACATGCATTGATTAAGCACCTACATAGTGTCAAGCATATTTTTATCATTACTAATAAGCAGAGATACAGAAATTGAAGCATGGCACATTTTTCCCCTACCAATTTTGAAAAAGAAATCTTTTATTTCAAAATATCCAGGTGCTGGCAGGATTACAGTGAAATTGGCACACTCTTTGAAAACGTTGGAAATGTTAAGAGTGGGGAAAATGTTTGTACCTGTTGACCCAGTACTATTATTCCCAGCAATATTCTAAGGAAATAAACCAATTCTGCCCTCAAGAAGTTTATCTCTTAGAGGTAAGACAGCAAATAATTGCATCTGAAAGCCAAAGAAGAGTGATTTTCAAAGAAAATTCTGCAAAAGAAGAGTAATGAGAGACTAATGCTATTAGATATTAAACATAAAAAACTGTGATAATGAAAACACTGGTACCACTGGTATAAGATTAGACAAATGATGTTATAGTATACTCCCCAAAGAGACTGTTGCATATAAGAATTCAATCAGTTATAAAGGATGTGTTGCAAGTGATTGGAAAGGATTGTTCAGTAAATGATGTTGTGACAGCTTGTAGCATTTATACTCTCATCTCCTGTAATAAACTAAAATATGTGGCAGCTGGATTGAAGAGTTAAATATAAAAAAGCAAATTAGGAAAAAAACCCTAGAATGAATGAATATTCATCAGGCTTCTAAAGGGGAATAGTTTTCTAAGCTTAGGAAAGAATAGAAGAAAAACAAAGGAAAAGATCAACATATTTGTATAAAATTTTAAAACCAAAATAACTTTTATGGCCATTTCAAAAATAAAATCTAAACACAGACTAGAAAGGCATATTTGACATAAATATGACAAAATGTGACAGGTTTGCATTTTCTCAGACATTCATACAGTATGATGTATAAGAAGAAATATGGGCAAAGAACATGAATAGACAATTTACAAAGGAGTTTTAAGCACAACTGGAAAACATGGGACAATGTTCATCACTACTAATCAAAGAAATGCAGATAAGTAGGTAACTTATCTAGCCTATCTTTACCTATCTTTACCTCTTTACCTAGCCTATCTTTAATAGAACTGAAAAAAAATGGTACTGAGTTTGCTAGTAATAGTGTGGTTTGGGTCAACCCCTTAAGAAAACAGTTTGGTAGCCAGCATGTATTAATGCCCTTTTATCTAGTAATCTACTTCTGAGAATGTTTCCTAAGAAAATAATTCAAAATATGGAAAAGAAACCTGAAGATATTTACCAGTGTTATTTATTTTTTAAAATTAGACATAACATGAATATCTAGCAATAAGGAAAGGGTGAATCCATTCCATGGAATATTATGCTATTATTTTAAATGATGATTATGAAGACTATGGGGCATTTCAGAAAAATACTTCTGGGTTAATAAAACAGGTTTTAAAATTGTTTGCACACTGCAGTTACAACTTTGTAAAATACATGCATTTTTTTTAGTACATGCATTTTTTTAAAAAAAATTAGTGGGAATGATAGTAGTGGTTACGTTAGGGTGACAGAATTAAAATGATTTTTTTAATGTGTTTTTCTAGTTTTCAAAATTTCAGTAATGAGATTTTTTCTAACTTTTGCAGCTAAAATTTTACCAAAATAAAAAGAGGCAAAAAAATAGTTACAGCAAATATTAACAAAGGGTTAAAATCATTAACTATTCTAACTGATTTTTTAAAACACTAATAGTCAGATAAATTAGTAAAAGACATGAACAATTTACAAAAGAGGAAACAAATAGTAAACAAACATGAAAAAATATTTAGTATCGCTAATAATTAGAGGAAGAAAAATTGAAACATTATATATACATGTATATATTTTACTTCTACCAAATTTGAACCAAAGGAAGAAAGATCTTAACTCATACATCTATTATTCTTGGTAATCTAAGGAAATAAGCCAATCCAAAATATGGAAAAGCTGTGTATATGAAGATGGTAATTTCTCTTTCACGTATAGTAGCCAAGAAGAAAGGAGGGAAGGAGACCTAAATATTCAACAACAGTGGGATGGTTACGTAGTATACTGCAACATATCCACTTGATGGGCTACTATATAACTATTAAAAATGGTGGTTAGGACAACTGCATAACAAGAAAAAATGCATATCGTGTATTGTTGGCTTTGCTTTTAAAGGGCAGGTAGCTACAGCATCATATATTCACTCTGATTAGAGATATGTAAAAAAATATCTGCATATGAAAAGAATTTCTAGAAGGAAATACAACAAAATGATACCAGTGACTTTGTGACGATGATGATAGTATGATATATATATATATATAATATATATACATACACACACTATATATATATACTATATGTATATGTGGGTATACACACACAGATATATACATGTACCTTTTCTCTGTTTTATATATTTTCATATATTTTCTCTAATATGATTATATTACTTTTATTAATAAAACTTTTTATAATAAAATCTGCTTGGAACAAAGTAGGAAGCTGTTACAATAGAGGCATGATATGGTCGGTGTATGCTAGAGTTAGGCACAAGGTAGTGGGGTGTCCAGAAGGAGTGGAATGCACCACTTACTAGTTGTGTATGTGACCTTGGGGTTATTTCAGGAACAGCATGTGCAGAGGCACAGAGGTGTGAAAGCTGAGGGCACTTCCAGGTCTATAATTAAAGCTGAAACCAAGGGCTCCTATAGGCAAGTGGCTGGAGGTGAGGTGGGAGAGGTATGAAGGGTCCTGTTTGCCAAGCTGAACAGCTTGGACTTGATCCTTCAGGTCAGTGGTTCTTGACCTATTTTGGTCATGGACCCCTCCGAAAATCTGATGAAAGCTATATAACACTGTCCCTAGAAAAATGTACATACACAAATTTTTCCTTATAGTTTCAGAAAGTCTAAGGATCTCCTACAGCCCATGTGTGGATCCCTGGTTAAGAACCTTGGTTTAAAAGAGTAAAGAATCACTGAAGGAATCTTTAGCCAGGAAGAGGTAACATGATCAGATTTGCATTTTAGGAATATGATTCTGGCAATAGTTGGTAGATAAATTGGTGAGTGTTGGGGGCCAGAATGTTGACAGAGAAATCTGTTAGGACCTTTACTGTGATAATAATCTATCCTAAAGGAGGTGAAAGCTGTGGTGATGAGCATAGATGAGAGAATAAATTCAGGAGTCATTTAGTAGCTAGAATAGGTAGGAATGGTAACCAGTTTGATATAAATGATAAGGAAGGAGTGATCTAGATTTCTTATGTAGATGACTGAGTAATTGTGTTACCTTTAACCAAGAAGAGTAGGGGATGGGGACTGCTCTGCCTATGGAGCATCTAATTAGAGATGTCTATTACAGAGTCGGCAATGGGGTCCAGCCTATGACTTCTCAACTTTAATGTGCATACAAAATACCCAGGGATCTTATTAAATTGGAGATTCTGGTTCAGGTCTTGGGGGAACCTGAGAATCTGCATTCCTAACAAACTCCCAGGCAATACTAAAGGCTGCCAATTTGTGGCCCATACTTAGACTAGCAAGAGGCTGGAGCTCAGGAGAATCATCTTCACTGAAGATACAGATTTGGGAGCCAGCATGATAGGTGGTAATTAAAATTAAGGAAATAGACAAACTAACCTGGGAAGCATGTGTAAAATAATACAGGGGAAAAAACTCAAATAATGAGCCTTGTGGAATGCCAGTGTTTACAAGGCAGGCAAGAGAAGAAAGACCTACAAAGTTGAGTCTTGAGAAGGAGTGGTGAGAGAGATAGGAGGAGAATCAAAAAAGACTTATCAGAGAAACCAAAGGTGAACCTCAAGAAGACCGGTTTGGATAGCAGTGTCTTCTGCTGCTGCAGAGCGTGTATTCTCAATGGGAGTGATACTGCCCCCAAGGGAGCAAAAATTGATTCTTGCTGGGGCAGGTGGTAGGGAAGCGGGGGCGGCAAGAAACTTAGATGTTACATAGTTTATGGTTTTCCAAAGGGTCACAGTACATAACAGATGTACAGTACATCTGTGATATAAAATTTCGCGGAGAGGTCAATTAGAAAAAGGTGTCTAAAAAGGCTCCTTGGGTGAGGGAATGATAATGAAAAAATGGTTGAGAAACAGCTGTACAGAAGGAAAGTAAGATTTCTCAGTAAGGAGGTTGTGGTTAAGAAGACTTCAAAGGATGGAGAGGAGTGTACTGGGGAGACAAGTAGGTGAAGGGCCTTGCAGAAGCAGCACTGTGAAATAGCTTGGCGGATTGGGGGAACTACACACATTGCTGGAGGGTTAAGGTTCAAAGTAGATAATGGCAGCAGATGAGGTAGAAAAGTAGGAAATGGCTCATGAAGGGCTTCATGTATGTCGGAGTCACTCAGTTGAAAAATGCAGATTTCTAGACCTCTCAGAGATCTTGATCAGGTAGGTTTGGACTGGGGCATCAGAACCTGCACTTTCAAAATCTAGGGGTGATTCTGATGCACACACTTTGAGAAACTCTTCAGTAGGAAATGGGGGGCACTGAAATATTATGTTAGGTAGTAACGTGGTTAGATTTGTGTTTTAGGAAACTGACTGTAGTTATAGAGGATGGATTGAAGGAGGTGTAGACTATAGGTCGAGGGACTGAATTGGGTATCGGCACTCTCGCTGACAAGTGATGAGGACCTGAACTAAGGCAGAGCAATGAGAGTCAAACCCAGGCAATCTAACTCTTCAACCTGTGTACTTAACCCCTGAATTATACCACCTCAGTACACGGGAGTAGGTGGTGGTATGCAGCAGAGGTAGTACCCAGGGAAATTGGATTCTGAGACTTGGAGATGGAGGTGGAAGCTGGAACTAGAAGCAGATGTGTTGCCTGTATATGAAATGGTAGCACAAACCAGGAAAATGGGTGTGATTACTTAGGGAAAAGGCAGAGAGTGAGGAGAAAAAGAAAATAGAGCCTAGAACCCCAGGAAATACCAACTTGTAATGGGCAAGTATAAGAAGAAGCCCCAGTGAGTTCAGCTGAAAAGCAGCAATCAGGACTGGCCAGGTAATCGAAATAGAAAGGGACCATAGAATACCAAGGGAGCAGAAGAGTTTAAAGAAGAAAAGAGCTCTCAACAATCCAGAGCAGTACTGAAGTGTCAGTCATATTTGGCAATTAATATAGTCATTAATGACCTTGGTAAGAGAACTTTCTGGAGAGTGATGGGAATACAAACTGTTGAGGGGTGAGCAGGAACTAAAGAAATGGACAAGAAAGGAACATTAATCTGTCCAAAAGTTCAAATGAGAAAGAAAGGAGAGGAGGGCAGTGGCCAAGGGAAACAGGGTTGAGGGCTGACTTGTTGGGTTTGTTTTAAGAGCTTTGAGAACATTTGTAGACTGAAAGGGAAATAACGGAAATATGAGAAGGATAAGAAATGGAGCAAAGTCTCGGAGGAGGCAGGAGAGGATGGGAGGAATGGCTTTGGGAGGAGGAGACCCACCTCTTCTGAAGCCAGAGCAAAAGGAGTCAAGGAGGGTATAGCAGAGAAGTATCTGGGTTGCCTACTAGTGAGTGCTGGCCCCATGGCCTCTACTTTCTCCATGAAATGACTCTTGTCCACTTCTATCACTTGCTCACAGGCCTCTTTGAATTCTTTGATTCTGCTTTTTGTAGTCAGTCTCTTAAGAAGCCATCTTGTCCCATCTAGATCCCCTTAAATGGGACTCACTCTTTCCATGTAAACATGTACTAGGAGGTATTAAAACCCAGCATGGGACAGTGACTCCTAACCTCCAGAATTTGCCGAGATCGCATCTTCTTTGTCCACTTTGACTGGCTGTTTCTCATCCTCACCTCTTCCTGTTTGACTCTGCATTACAGCTCCCAGTATTTTCCTTTATCTCATTCTGATAATCCATTTAAGACTTATTTCCATCTCTAGCTCAACCTGCCCTTCTTCTTGCCACAATTCTGTTATTTGCCATCTTATCCCATGACATTTCAGCCTTCCACCTGGTGACACGGGATCTGTGCCAGCTGGGCCCCCTCTGCCTGCTTCGCTGCTAGGAGAGGAGAGATTATTGCCCTAGAATGCCATTGGTTTCTGGGACTTCCACCTGGGGGCAGTGAATGATAGAGCCATATAACTCTGCCTTGTGTCTTGGCAAACTCAACAAGAAGAATATAGAATGAGACCTCCAGCTCTTAGTTACCGTCCAGCTAGCAGTTGGGATCAAAGCTACTAGAGCTCTGTTCTCAAGAGCTCCAGCTCTTTATGCACAGAGTGAATGACAGTGGATTGCATTCCAGTTCCAGTTCTCCAGAGTGCTGTATGTGCAGTATAACTCATTAACCAAGCAGCCAGAACCCCCCTCCTCTTCTGACATCATCCCACCTCCAGCCTTTCCAAACCAATAGATGACTGCATGAAAATGGAAACCTGGATTCAGGGTCAGCCACGTCGCCTCAGCACCAAGGCAGACTCCTCCTTCAGCCATGGAGCGCATGTCCTTATCACTTCCTCTTTACACCCATTCCATCCTGGCACCTGCAGAACAGACCCATCATGAGACAAAATAAACAAACCTTTCCCATAGTAGCCCAGATCAGATGAGATCTAGGGAAGATAGTCTAATACAGTGGTTCAGTGTTGCACAGGGAATTCCAGCTCCATCAGTTACCAGCTGCAAAACCTCTCTGTGCCTCAGTATCCTCAGTTGTAAATTAGGGATAATAATAGTACCCACCTTATAGGGTGATGGGGCTTAAATCTGATCATTGTATTAAAGAGCCTAGCAAAGAGCCTGGCACATAGTAAGTGTTTGATGAAAGTCACTTATATCCAGATTGGGTTACACCCAGGGGGTCTTAGGTAGCCTCTCAGGCAAGTCTCTGGTCCAGTGGGGTCCCACTGCCTGTCCAGCTAAAGTGAGCCCTGGTACTGTTTGTCACCCACTGCACTTCCACGTCCCCTTTGCCCGTAAGCTCCTGGCTGAAAGTAGACTATTCACGATCAGCTTAAAGACTCAGGCCCTTTGCTTTATCAAAGTTTCACTGCCAGCCTTCCCTATACCCCTACTCCTCCCAAACATCACATGAATTCACTGTTCGACCTCCACTACTAGGTCCAGCCCATACTCATAAGGCAAATGAGGATACTCCTTACCAAGAGACAGTGGGACCACCCCTAATTGGCAAGGGTGACTGTGCTGTAGTGCTGATATCCAGGACTTTTCTTCTTCCTAAGGAGCAGGTGCTCTCTGAATCTAAAATCAAGGCCTTCTATAAAATAAAAACTCTGGACAGCAGCTGGCAGCGGAATTCATCAGATTCTCCATCTCTTCCACATTAACCTTGAGACCCTTTCTGAAAATAAAAAGCAGGGAGTTCTTCTTGTCAAGATTATTCTGTCCTCAGTGTAATCACTATTCAAAATCCTTTCTGTTACCCCAGAACCTTCTAGCTCAATTCCATAAGGCTCTGGCCTTCACAGGGTTATGTATCCCCTAGGGGCACCTACAACCTCATCTGGATCAAGAAAGGTAATGAATGGAGGATTCCTGTGCAGTGTCCCCACTTGCTTCCAGCAAATGAGATTACACACCACCTCCTAGAATATTTACCTGGGCAATATTTTGATAAATTCACTTAATGAGATGTCACAGAATGTCTGAGCTGCGTGGTAGTTGAATGATTACAGTAGCACTATCCCCAGGCCAAGCCCCAAAGTGTGAAAGTGATATTTCTGGGCAGAGTTTACATAGTGCTGGATAAGATGTACATTTTTCTAAAATGATTGAAGACGTCAGCAACCCCTTGATACTGCCCACAATTCATCTACTACCTCTGCATCTTCACTTCCCCAGTATCCTTTCTCTTAAGGAGAAGTGAATTTGGTCCCCAGACACAAAAATGACCTTCCCGTAGCTGAAGGCCTTCTACCCCAGCCCTGGTCTATACCACTGACTAATGCCTTCAACATCCAGGTACAGGGGTGTGGGTGAGGAGGGGGTGATGGGTGGGGAGTATTGTCCTGTCACAGGAGGACCTAGGTACTTTTGATCTCTGGACCTAAGCTGGCCCTAAACAAGGCCAATTACCCCAAGTGGGAATGAGAGCTCTTCAAGGCCACCTTCAAGATAGGGAGACACTTCCTTTGAGAGGGACAAGCAGTTTGTGATCATGAGCTCAAATTGTTATAGCGCAGAGGAGCCGGGGCAGCAAGTGTAGAACATAAAGATCCAGGTCCATCCTGGGGCAGCCCAGAGGTTTATGTTGTTCCAAGATGCCCCATTCTGTTAGGATCGGGGGTTGCCTGTGCCCAAGGGCACCCCTCCAGTGGGCCAACATAGCCTATTCAGACTTGCATATAATCTCATGGAGTGTGTTTCGTAATGTGGCCTGCAGCCCACCTGCATCTTAATTCTAAAATGAAGATTCCTAAATCAGACCCACTAGGGGTAAAGCCCAAGAATATTCTTTTTTTTTGTTTTAACCAGTGTCTCCCTAAGGTGATTCTGATGCACAACACAGTTTGAGAACTCCTGGACTAAGGGTTCTTCTAGTTGCCCCATATCTGACCTAACCTCTGGTATACCTCTGTGATCCTACAGTTGAGACAAAGACACACCAAGGTAACCTTCAGGTCCTTGGGATATCATTCCAATGAACTTCAGTGCAGATTTTTCCTCCTCCCACATCTGTAACGCCTTCTTAGTGGTGGATCCCTCTTTCCCAGCCATTGCTGCCCATGCATCTAAAAGGCCTTCCACTTTCACAAGTTCCATAGCCATCTGCTCTCCAACCACAGCCTCCAGTTCATATACTAGTTTTGGAGAATGCCATTCAAAGTCCTCCTCCCCCACATTTACCTCTCCACCATACCACTACCAGCAGACAACCTTCCAGGCCATATGGATTGACCAGGTCCTGGCGGAGCAGCAGTACTGCTACACCTCTGATACATAATACGATTGGTTCTCCACCTCCAGCCTCCTCAGAATTCATTTCTAATCCACTGTACCCCTCCATCCAGACCTCTTCCCTTCATGGCATTAATTATTTCCAGCCTACTCTCACCCTGGCTATTTGCTAGAACCACTGACATCCCTGAGTCTGGTCAATATCTTGACTACCCAAGTATGGACCACCCAAGGGCACATTCTGTTAGCTTTCACCATACAACATGGCAGAGGGGGTAAGAGCAGGGACTCAAGTCACACTGCCTGGGTTTGAATCCCAGCACTGCCGCTTCCTATGTGATCTTGAACAACCTGCTTAAACTCTGTTCCTTGATTTCCTCACCTATAAAATGGAGGTAATAATAGTACCTATCTCACAAAGCAGTTGTATTACACGAACTAATGTGTGTAAAGTACATAGACTAATACTTGGCCCATACTAAGCACCAGAAAGTGTTTGCCATATATGAATTACACTAACTGGATCATTCAGGTGTGATTTCCTTTTGGCACAGCCACATCTGCCATGGCAGAAATTGAAGGACTCTTACCTGGAAACCTTTGAAGTGAAATTCAGTCATCCGCCCACACACCTCCTACATCAGCAGCCCATAGAACTTCATGCCCTTCTCACTCCATGATCACTCATCCAGTCTTGCTACTCCCCGATGCACTTGTCTACCTTGTACCCTGCAATTATCTCCAGCAATCTAAGGCTGAGAGACCAGTTTCATCATGAAAGAGGTGTTAGCTTTCCAGTGGCATCATGGTTGGCCCACTGTCTGATTCACTGGAAGGTTGTTGATCAGGAAGTATTTGCGGGGGGGCACTCAAAGCAACCTTGATCTCATAATCTTATTATAGGTATGCTTTCCCAGCTCAACCTCAGCATTCTCTCTCTTTTTTTTAAATTTATTTACTTTTGGCTGTGTTGGGTCTTTGTTGCTGCACGCGGGCTATCTCTAGTTGCGGCGGGGTGGGGGGGGCTACTCTTCGTTGCGGTGCACAGACTTCTCTTTGCAGTGGCTTCTCTTGTTGCGGAGCATGGGCTCTAGGTGCGCGGGCTTCAGTAGTAGTGGCGCACGGGCTTAGTTGCTCTGTGGCATGTGGGATCTTCCTGGACCAGGGCTCAAACCCTTGTCCCCTGCATTGGCAGGCCGATTCTCAACCACTGCGCCACCAGGGAAGCCCTAGCATTCTCTCTTAAATGTAATTCTGGCATTCGCTTTCAGGTCTAGGTACCAGGGAAGGGAGTAAATGACCCTCTTACTTATGCCCTGCCCCTTGCCTCCACCTCCTGACCCCAGATCCACTGGACCTGTCTACCCAGTCTCACTAGTAAAGGAAAAGATCAAATTGCTATGCTCAAAAACCAGGGGAGAGATCTTGAAAGTATGAACAAAGGTGGTGACAGTGGATGTGAAAAGGAAGAAGAGCACTTGAGAGTGATTTTAGAGGCATAACTGACAGAACTTGGTGATCAGTTAGCTCTTGGGGGTAAGGTGAAGGGAGACATCAAAAATACCCAGTTTTTTGCCAAAGTAGGAGGCAGTATTGTTAGTAAAATTGGAAGTGGCACACCGAAAGACATACAGAGATGTCAAGGGATTTGTGACATAGAGAAATCTGAGTGAGTAAATGGATAGCTAGGTAGGAGATGGTAGAGAGTAAATTGATTGGTGGGTGTGTGGTTGACATCCCAAACTTAATATATGTCCAAAAGCTAACTCCTAATCCCCCCTCATATGGCAGCCCTACTCTTCCAGTTGTTGAAACCAAACATGTTGGAATCATCCTTGACTCCTTTTCTTTCACACCCCACGTTCAGTCTGTAAAAAATCCCAACTCCATCTTTAAAATATATCCAGAATCTGACCACTTCTCACTGCCTCCAGCACTATAACCCTAGTTCATCTCTCTCGGATTATTGCAACCACCTCCCAACTAGTGTTCCTGCTTCTGGCCTTGCCCCTGTTAGGTCTATTCTCCACACAGCGGACATAGTGATCCTATTAAAACAGAAGTCAGATCCTATTACTCCTCTGTTCAAAACACTGCCTTGGCTCCCTGTTTCACTGAGTAAAAGCCAAAGTGCCTACCGCGGCCTACAAAGCCCTGTGCATTCCCCCTATTTCTCCTTCCCCCCCTGTAGAACTACTGTTCTTTTCCTCGCTATTATCTGGCCACTGGACTCCTCTTTTCCCTTGAACATACCAGGCATGTTCCCACCTCCAGGCCTTTGCCCTTCCTGTTCTCACTGCCTGAAATATCCTTCTCCCAATTAATGACCCTTTACCTCCTTCAAGTCTTTGCTCAAATATCACTTTCTCAGTAAGGCCTTCCCTGACCACGTTTTTAAATTTGCACTGCAGAAAAGCCTCCCATTGCCCTTTCCCTGTTCTATTGTTCTCCATACTATTGATTGTCTAAAAAATTATTTAATTTACTTATTCATTATTTATTTCATGCCTTACACCCCTTCCCACTAGAATATAAACTTCATAGGGGGTAGGGATTTTTATTTGATTTTGTTTATTACTGTAGCTTCACTGCCTAGAACTCTACCTGGCACATAGAAAACTTAAAAAATTTTCATTGGGTGAATGATCGAGTATGAAAGTTGGAATGGATGGGCAGAGAGAGATGAGTGGGAAACATTGATTCCCAACCCTTTGGGGGAGTGTCTCTCCTGGTACTACCAGTTGACTTATGGAATGTCAATATGTTTGAAAAATAAAGAATAAAGTTATTTAAATTGGAAAGATGAGTTAGTGCCTTCTCAAGGTAGGACTTCAATAGATATTGGTTGAATGAATCAATGGTAGTATCGTAACAGGTATTATGAAATTAGAGAGAGGGAGAGGGAGAGAGAGAGGGAGCGGGGAGAGAGAGAGAAGGAGAGAGAGGAGATTCCACACAGCAGTCAGAGGTCTGAGTGTTCACGAAGTCCAATGAGTAGTCAGCACGTCAGATTTCCAGCATATTGAACATGACCTACCAAACTGTGGGTTATATAAGCTTTGCATTTTAACGAAGAGACCAATAGAGGGCGTGCGAGGGTAAATCAAGAATGTTCTCTGCTTGATGAGATTCTATTAACGTCATCCACATTTATATTTATTGATCTGATGTTCATCTAAACTGTTTCATCAGTTCAGAGTGTTCTCTTGAGCTAATTTCTTTCATGAGCCCAGTATCTGGCTCATAATACTTCTTTAATAAATATATATACTTTGAATGAAAGAATGAATATATAGAATCAAGAGATTTTCACCTTGAAATTTGTGTTTTACTAATTAACCATGGTCAGTATTTCCATTAAGAAACTATCCTTCAGCGTTCATAACCTGACTGACGAATAGAGCTCCCATGGTCCTTGGTGCTTACTGAATCCTTAGGCAAGAGGAGGGCAAGAGTCTGACTTGGAGTTTGGGTGCTTTGTCTGTGTAAGCGATAGTGTTAGACAACATCAACATCGTAGTGCCTGAGGTAGGAGTTGCTAAAGGCCCAGGCTGCCTCTGCTCCCATACCAGCTCCTCTCTCCATCAGGAGGGGCTGGCAGCTGATGGAGGATGCAAGTCACCAGGGATGGCTTGTCCCCCACCCCACCCCCCCAATTGTTAGTTTGACTTCTGCAAATGGGGATTTCACTGCTTTTGAAACCTGCTGCCTACAATGTGTTTTCAAGATGTAGGGTTGTTTGGGATGAAGAAAGTTAAATAGGCTTTGCTTATTATCTTAATTATCAACTGTTCCCACTGAAATTCTCTGAAGGGATTTTGGGTGCCTGGATTTGCGGCTTTCTGAGCTGGATTACTATGGGGGTATGGAGTCCTTGTCCTGTTCTTATCTGATGGCTGAAGTCTCTGAGTGCCCTTGATCCAGGCCCGTGAGCTAGGCCCTCAAGTATTAGATCTTTTTCACTAGTGTAATCATTTCAAATAGCCTGAGAAATAGAACCCACTTTTAATAAACTTTATTTTTTAAGAATAGTTTTTCATTTACAGAAAAATTGAGCAGATAGTACAGAGAGTCCCAATGTATCCCATACCCAGTTTCTCCTATTATTAACATCTTACATGAATATAATACATTTGTTAAAATTAATGAACCAATATTGATATAGTTCATAGTTTATTCAGACTTCACCTAATACTGTTTTTCTGTCCCAGGATCCCATCCACGTGTAATGATACTATGTTACATTTAGTTGTCATGTCTCCTTAAGCTCCTCTGGGCTGTGACATTTTCTCAGGCTTTCCTTGTTTTTGATGACCTGGACGGTTTTGAGAAGTGCTAGTCATAATATTCAGTAGTATGCCTTTTTCAGTCTATTTTAGGTATTTTAATGTGTTTTTCAGTCTATTTAATGGAATCATTTCAAATAGTCTGAGACATACAACCTTTCTTTATTGTTCTTCCCAGTACCTGTTTTTATAATAAATCTGAACAGTTCCTGAAGCTGGTCCTTGCTAGAGCAGGGCAAGTATCTACAGCATTGGTGAATTTTTCTACAACAGTGTGCACTTTGAGTAAGCCTTGCAATTTATTGTCCATAGTCACCAAACCCGTGCTGGTATCATCTTTTCTCAGAAAACTTAAATGAAAATTGAAGGTGCAAATTCAAAATGTGTATCTATAGAATTAATTGGTCTGACTTTCTGTTTTTTCTAATGTCTGAATTGTAGTGAGAGTCTTTGTTTCCTCAGTTTTGCTGTTTAAATATAAGAACCAAGAATTCTGTGGAAGAAGAGAAGAAGGAATGAGAGTTGGATAGAGCCACGTGTGATTCTACAGTTTTACCTTCATTTAATTTTCTACCCCAACCTGTCTTTAATACGAACTGTATTATCACTAAGATAAAACTCAACTTTCTTTTTCTTTTTTCAACGTATTTTCAAATATTTAATCCAACTACCCACACACATTCTTTTTTTCTTTTTGACATCTTTACTGGAGTATAATTGTTTTACAATGGTGTGTTAGTTTCTGCTGTATAACAAAGTGAATCAGCTATACATATACATATATCCCCATATCTCCTCCCTCTTGCATCTCCCTCCCACCCTCCCTATCCCCCGCTCTAGGTGGTCACAATGCACCGAGCTGATCTCCCTGTGCTATGCAGCTGCTTCCCACTAGTTATCTGTTTTACATTTGGTAGCGTATATATGTCCATGCCACTCTCTCACTTTGTCCCAACTTACCCTTCCTCCTCCCCGTGTCCTCAAGTCCATTCTCTACGTCTGCGTCTTTATTCCTGTCCTGCCCCTAGGTTCTTCAGGACCAATTTTTTTTTAGATTTCATATATATGTGTTAGCATACGGTATTTATTTTACTCTTTCTGACTTACTTCACTCTGTATTACAGACTCTAGGTCCATCCACCTCACCTCAAATAACTCAATTTTCTTTCCTTTTATAGCTGAGTAATATTCCATTGTATATACGTGCTACATCTTCTTTATCCATTCATCCGATTATGGACACTTAGGTTGCTTCCATGTCCTGGCTGTTGTAAATAGAACTGCAATGAACATTTTGGTACATGACTCTTTTTGAATTATGGTTTTCTCAGGGTATATGCCCAGTAGTGGGATTGCTGGGTTGTATGGTAGTTCCATTTGTAATTTTTTAAGGAACCTCCATACTGTTCTCCATAGTGGCTGTACCAATTCACATTCCCACCAGCAGTGCAAGAGTGTTCCCTTTTCTCCACACCCCCTCTAGCATTTATTGTTTCTTGATTTTTTGATGATGGCCATTCCGACTGGTGTGAGATGATATCTCATTGTAGTTTTGATTTGCATTTCTCTAATGATTAATGATGTTGAGCATCCTTTCATGTGTTTGTTGGCAGTCTATATATCTTCTTTGGAGAAATGTCTATTTAGGTCTTCTGCCCATTTTTGGACTGGGTGGTTCATTTTTTTGATATTGAGCTGCATGAGCTGCTTGTAAATTTTGGAGATTAATCCTTTGTCAGTTGTTTCATTTGAAAATATTTTCTCCCATTCTGAGGGCTGTCTTTTGGTCTTCTTTATGGTTTTCTTTGCTGTGCAAAAGCTTTGAAGTTTCATTAGGTCCCATTTGTTTATTTTTGTTTTTATTTCCACTTCTCTAGGAGATGGGTCAAAAAGGATCTTGCTGTGATTTATGTCATAGAGTGTTCTGCCTATGTTTTCCTCTGAGAGTTTTATAGTGTCTGGCCTTACATTTAGGTCTTTAATCCATTTTGATTTTATTTTTGTGTATGGTGTTAGGGAGTGTTCTAATTTCATTATTTTACATGTAGCTGTCCAGTTTTCCCAGCACCACTTATTGAAGAGGCTGTCTTTTCTCCATCGTATATTCTTGCCTCCTTTATCAAAAATAAGGTGACCATATGTGCGACCCACACACATTCGTATACAATCGATACCACTAAATTTAGTTGGAATGCTAGTAAGCGACATTCACTTCCTAGCTGGTCTTTACTAGAATTCAGTGGATTTTTCTTCTGAGAAACTTTTTTTTCCCCATGCCTTTTATATCTTGTCTTTGGAATTTAGTAAAAAATGGCTCTTTAAGCTCTTCTGGAGACTGGGGGCAAATCAGGGTAAGGTATAAGCAGAGAGGAGTTGAAATCACTAATCTTGCCTGATGTACTTTAATATAACAGTAATTATAGATCATACAAGGTGGATTGAGTCAAGGGGTAATTATGGACTTTATTCCAGACAACTAACAAAACTTCTTTAAGAGATTATTATAGTTTCCATTAGGAGGTATCTTAAAGGTTGTTAAGCTCTTATTAATGCCTTGACCAGGAATTCCTACCTGTGAATTTCCTATAGGAGAAATAGATACCTGTAAAGAAGGTGCCCCAATTAACTTTAGAGACTTGCCTTTCAAGGCTTATTTCATATAAATAATATCAATGTCTAGTAAAAATTTCTCAGAAATGCATGCTAATTTTAGGAAATGTGGTGTAAATAGTTGGAATTCAAGCCTTTTACTTGAAATAAAGTTAATTATTGGGGGGAATAATACAAATTGTGAAACTTTGAAAATTGTTCAGGTAAATAGGGGTTTTTCCACCATATTAAATGGCAACTTTGGAATAGGCTTCATGTTGAATTCAAGTCCTGGAGACTGAGCTATTAATTTATGTGTTAGTACTCCAGTACATTTCTGTTTCTGATGAAGGTTGGTTTTCTCACAGGCAATATCAGTGGCTAGTTAGCTCAGGCATTTAGAACATAGTGCTAATAGGACCAAGACCATGATTTTTGTCCTTGTACAAACCAGTTAGTTTCCGCTGATTCCAGTGCTATTGGCCGCACCATTTACCTTGGCTGACCATCTCTTCAAAAGCAAGGAAGGCCAAGCTGGGAGATGCAGACTGAGAAGTGTAAATCTTTACCACCTTTGAAAGAACAGCCCAAAGCTCTGTTTCTCTTGATGCAGGGTCAATTGCGTCATTTGCACGGGTTTGCCTCACTGTGTTGTTATGAGTACTCTAAAATGCAGAACTATGTCCATTGCCTTTTCTGTTTTATATTCTATTAGCTCAGGAAAGATTTTCATTCCATTGAGCACCAGACTGGGGGGTATATTTTTGGAAGCAAGTGTAGGTGTACCAGAGCCAAAAAAGGTTGGGAACAACTGTAGACAAACTGATCTCACTGTTCTTAGAGCTGCCAACTCCAGGCACAGAGCCCTTAAAGTGGACTATAAATGTAAAGTGGGTGGTTAAAAGAAAATCCGTCATGTGGGACTAATTTCTGGTTTCCCACAATCAGGTGCATGTATTTTGTGTGTGTTTTTTATGTGGAAAGAAGCAGGTGTGCATAAAGCTGATTTATTTAGCTCTGTCAAATTAAAATTGGGGTCTTAATGAGAGAAAAATTGTGAGTTAGATAATTAGGACAGTACTTTGGATTTTTTATGCATGCCTTTATTTAAACTTATCATGATAACATTTCTGTCAAGGAGGTGGGGTATGGTAGGAACTTTTTGATAAGTCAAAAAACTGAAGCAGAGAGACACAAGGTCCTACCTCAGTTTCTATCATTGGAACATGTAAATCTCTAAAAGGACTTGCTGGACGTAACTATGAAATCAAATTACAGAAGATTTCTGGTTTTTCAGTCTCCCTCTTTGACAGAGGAAACAATGGTATTATAAATAAATACAGAAACTCTTGATCTGTAAAAGTCATTGAGTCAATTCTCACAAGAGACAGTGACATGAACTGGCCGCAGGGGTAGTAAACAGGGTGTTAGAAAAGGGAGCCCACAGAAGACCTGACGAGGCTTGGACATTAGGCATGGAAATACCCTATTATATGTTAACCAGGGCTTCCCTGGTGGTACAGTGGTTAAGAATCCGCCTGCCAATGCAGGGGACATGGGTTTGAGCCCTGGTCTGGGAAGATCCCCGTGCCACAGAGCAACTAAGCCCGTGCACCACAACTACTGAGCCTGTGTTCTAGAGCCCACGAGCCAGAACTACTGAGCCCATGTGCCACAACTACTGAAGCCCGCACACCTAGAGCCCGTGCTCCGCAACGAGAGAAGCCACCACAATGAGAAGCCTGCGCACCGCAATGAAGAGTAGCCCCCGCTCGCTGCAACTAGAGAAAGCCCGTTCACAGCAACAAAGACCCAATGCAGCCAAAAATAAAATAAATAAATAAATAAATTTATTTTTTAAAAAAAAAGTATATATGTTAACCAGTCATAAGCTATAATGACACAAGCTAGGATTTGTTGGTTCACTTTTCCTTCCCTAGATCATTATACTCAGCAGAGAGGAAAAGAAAGCTGTGTTCTAATAGTGATTTCAGCACTGTCTTAAAGATCCAAGTATAGGTGTGCTCCAATTTAAGAAAACTCAGGGAATAAAAACATGCGTGTTGCCAAATGGATAGATACAGAGGTTGGATGGAGAATTCATTTTATAGAAGGAGCCTTCACTATGACAGAATTCATCCACTGAGTTCCTTAAATTAACTCCTCTGGTGAATTCAAGATTTGATTTGCAGAGTCAGTTATCACATAACTTTTTAGAAGTGTGTCTGCCACAGGTTTACTTTAGTAATACTATTTGTAAAATATGTATATTTTACAATACATAGTCTGTGTACCAACATAAAGAACAGATTTCAAGAATTTTATTTTCCTGATTTTTCGTAATACCATATGACCTGTGTAGGTTTACAGGTGGGTCAAGGCATAAAAGCAGGATTATGAGTACTGTCTAGAGAGAAGGAGAGACATGCTAATACCAAGAGAGGATTAGAATTAGATGGGCAAGAGATATAAAAAGGAAAAAAACACTTAAAATTTTTGGCCAGTTTTGATTTCTGCGATAGCCACCTTGCTTTCCATCTCTGGTGTACCTCTCACCTCTGACCAGTTAGTTTAATTTTTCTCTCCTGCTGATCTCCTATAAACATTTCAGCTCTTAAACATAGAAATCATCCATGACAGTACAGATAGCATCATTTAATGAAGCAACAATAGAAGCACCAATGGCACATTCCTGGAATGATTAAGAGGTTTGATTAGCAAGTACTGGAAATAAGGGGAAAAGTACCTTATTTGAAAGTAAG
The DNA here is from genome assembly GCF_949987515.2 of Delphinus delphis. Lineage (NCBI taxonomy): Eukaryota > Metazoa > Chordata > Mammalia > Artiodactyla > Delphinidae > Delphinus > Delphinus delphis. Next base: position 66,929,822 of record NC_082704.1, read on the forward strand.
AATGCAACTTTGTTAAGCACAAAGTTGATTTGTGCTGGATCATAAAGGCTATAGGCTTTGGTGGGGGTGCCCTTAAATGCCAAAGTTACAGCTAGAAAGACTGCCCTTGTCCTGAATTACCAACAACCATGGAAATTTGCAGAAGTTCCAACAACTGCAGCACTGTAGAAAATGGACAAAATTGTAAAAACTTTTCAGAACTTCTAGCAAATTGCAGTTAAACACCCAAAATATATGAAATAAATAAATTTCTAAAGGGCATCTCCCCACATCCAAAAAAAGCATCAGCTGTTTTCTTTTTTTTTTTTTTTTTTTTTTTTTTTTTTTTTTTTTTTTTGCGGTACGTGGGCCTCTCACTGTTGTGGCCTCTCCAGTTGCGGAGCACAGCCTCCGGACGCGCAGGCTCAGCAGCCATGGCTCACGGGCCTAGCCGCTCCACGGCATGTGGGATCTTCCCAGACCAGGGCACGAACCCATGTCCCCTGCATCGGCAGGCGGGCTCTCAACCACTGCGCCACCAGGGAAGCCCTCAGCTGTTTCCTTCATCCTTCACGTAACAATCAGCATATTTCAAGTTCTGAAACTACCATCTCTAGCTCTACTAGGACAGGCCTCTTGAAAATGTACATTTCAAGAATCATAACTTCTTTCCACTTCTTTAGATATTCTTTAATTTCTCTCAATAATGTTTTTGTAGTTTTCAGTATACATTATTTTCCAAATACAAATATATTTTTCTTGCCCTTCTTTTGTTAAATTTATTCATAGATGTTTATTCTTTTTGATGCTATAATATATAAGTAGAATTTTCTTAATTCCGTCTTTGTATTGGTCATTGTTATGGCATAGAGATACAATTGATTTTTGTATTTCGATCTTGTATCCTGCAGTCTTGCTAAAACTCATTTATTACTTTTAACGGTTTTTAGTAGAATCCTTAGGATTTTCTGTATACCAGATGTCATACTAGCCTCATAAAATGAGTTGAGAACTGTTCCCTCTGCTTCTATTTTCTGGAAAACATTACAGGTAATTGGTATTATTTATTCCTTAAATATTTGGTAGAATTCACTGGTGAAACCATCTGGGCCTGGGCTTTTTTACAGAAATTTACACGATGACCCTAAAATTCATATGGAATTGCAAGGGACCCAGAATAGCCAAAACAATTCTAAAATAAGAGTTGGAGGACTCACACTTCCCAATTTCAAAATTTTCTACAAAGCTACAATAATCAAAACAGTCTGTTACTGGCATAAGGAAAGGCATATAGGTAAAAGAATAGAATTGAGAGTTGAGAAATAAACACATACATCCATGGTCAGTTTTGGACAAGGATACCAAGACCATATGATGGGGAAAGAATAGTCTCTTCAGCAAATGGTCCTGGGATAACTGGATAACCACATGAAAAAGAATGAATTTGGAGCTTTGCTTCACACCATATAGAAAAAATAACTCAAAATAGATCAAAGACCTAAATGTAAGACATAAAACTCTTTGAAGAAAACTTAGGAGTAAATCTTTGTGACCTTGGGTTAGGCAGTGGTTTCTTAGATACAACACCAAAAGCACGAGTGACAAAAGAAAAAATGAACTGGACTTCATTAAAATTAAAAACATTTGTGCTGCAAATGATATCTGCAAGTAAGTAGAACGACAACCTATAGAATGTAACAAAATATTTGCAAATCACATATCTGATAAGAATCTTGTATCCAAAATATACATAAAACTCTTACAACTTAGCAATAAAAAGACCAATAACCCAAATGAAAAACATGCAAAGGATTTGAATAGACAATTCTTCAAAGAAGATGTACAAATGGCCAATAAAGACATTAAAAGATGTTCAACATCATTAGTCATTAGGGAAATGCAAGTCAAATCTGCAATGAGATACCACTTCATACCCACTAGAATGGCTGTCATCAAAAAGATGAACAATAGAAGGTATTCAAGAGGATATAAAGAAATTAGAGCCCTTATACACTGCTAGTAGGACTCTAAAACGGTACAGCCATTTTGGAAGACAGTTTGGCAGTTCCTCATAGTTAAACATAGAATTAAAATATGTGACCCAGAACTTCTACTCCTAAGTATATACCCAAGAGAATTGAAAATGTATGTCCACACAAGAATTTGTATGCTAATGTTCATTGCAGCATTATTCACTATAGCCAAAAGGTAGGGAAAAATCAAATGTCCATTAACTGATAAATGTAAAATGTGGTATATCCATACAATGGGATATTGTTTGACAATAAAAAGAAAGGAAGTACTGATAGAGGGTAAAATATGGATGAAACTTGAAAACATTATGCTAAGTATGGATGAAACTGAAAACATTATGCCAAGTTAATGAAGCTAGTCACAAAAGACCACATATTTTATACTCCATTTGTATGAAATATTCAGAGTAGGTACATCTATAGAGACAGAATGTAGATTAGTGGTTGCCAGGGCCCAGGAGCTTTCAAGAAAAATGAGGAGCAGTGACTGCTAATGAGTACAGGGTTTCTTTTTCGAGTGATAAAAATGTTCTAAAATTGATTGTGGTGAGGTGAACATACTAAAAGCCATTCAATGGGTAAATTGTATGGCATGTGATATATAGCTCACTAAAGCTGTTTTTGTTTTTTTAAAAAAGAGGAAGAAGCAGAGCTTCTGGGGTTTATAGTAGACTTGTTATATATTTTAGTGACCAGAAAAGAAATTTTTTTCTGAATAATCAACCTTCTATTTTTCTGTTCAGTGGAAAAAATGGATAAAGAAACAGAGGGATTAACTCAGAGATTCCTCAGACTCAGAATTCTGATCATTGTTTTACTCGTTTAAATAATATAGATTTTATATAGCAATCCACAGTTAAAACATCCTCTCTGCAGTACAGACGTTCTATTGTGGGTGCTTTTCACATGAAATAGAAATCAAAGACATTGGTTACCCTTCATATATAAAACACAAGTCCAGACACTTGCCAGGATGGCTTTAAAAGTCCGGCCTTAGCCTATCTTTCTAGCCTCATCACCTACCACTCCCTGCTCTAGCCAGTTCTTTTTTTTTCACAACTCCTCTGTGCCTTCCTATGTGCTCCCTCTGTCTAGAATGTCCTACACACCTCTTCTCTTCCTGGAAAACTACTTCTCCTTCAAGACACAGCTTAATTGTCACCTTCCTGGGGTTCTTCCCGACTCCCATAGACAGAATTAATTGCTCTTGCCTCTGTTTTAATGGTATTTTGTTTTTGCCTCTAGCATATCGTGTTATAATGTGTTAGTTTAGCAGTCTTTGACATCTAAGCCTTCAATAACAGAAACCAAGTGTTACTTCTGTATCCACTGAATGTACCAAGTATATGCCTGGCCCATGGTAAGAAAATAATCAATGTTGGATGGATGGATAGATAGATAGATAGGCAGATCGATAGATAAACTGAGTCAGCTTGCTGGTTGTGGTCTAGAAAATGAAGCATAAAATAACAGTCTTCCCTACCCAGTTTCTTGATTATCAGCAATACGTAAGTATTACCTGAGTCACTCTGAAGTGTCTAGTATCATGGAAGAACTAAATATATGTAAAAATCATGATCCCTGCCCTTAAGGATCTTACGTAATTGAACAGATAAGATTCAGATGTGTGATGTAACTAGAAAACAACATAAAATAGCATATAATAGAGTGTTCAACAGTTTAGAGCAGATTATAATTGCCATCAGAGTTCAGTGAAAAAGAGACTATATTTTGTTCCCACTCTCAGGTAATAGGGCTTCAGGGCACAGCATTTCAGGCAACTGAGGGCCCTAGAAGTGCCCCCTAAGTAGATTTCCAAAATGGCAACCGGAAGCTAACAGCTACCAGCACCGTGGTGGGCAAGCAGTAAGCTGCACAAATAATCCCCAAGCTGGCCTAGTCAAGGGAAAAGCAAGTCATGGCTCCTTGGAGCATTTTTAAAGCTTTTAGGCTCTCTTCTACTCAGTAGGGAATCCCTGTATCTTTATCTCTTTTACAGAACTTTTTTAAAAATCCACTTATTCCCAAGTATTTATCAAGTGCTATATTGGTTTCCTATTGCTGCTCTAACATTATCACCCATTTAGTGGCTTAAAACAACAGGAATTTATTCCCTTACAGTTCTGACAGCCAGAAGTCCAAAATGAGTCTTACACAGCTAAAATCAGCATGTCAGCAGGGCCACGCTCCCTCTGGAGGCTCTAAGGGAAAAATCTGTTTCCTTGCCTGGTGTCTAGAGCTATATTCCTCGCTCATGGTCCCTTCCTCCATCTTCAAAGCCAGCAGCTCAGCTTCTTCTTTCTGACTCTGCTTCCACTGTGTGGCCTTCTCTTTTGTGTCAACTCTCCCTCTGCCTCCCTTTTATAAGGACACTTATGATCACATTAAGGGCATACCCAGATAATCCTGGATAATCTCCCCATCTCAAATCCTTAACTTACTTACATCTGGGCATTAAAACGTGGACAGCTTTGAGGACCATTATTAATTCTTCCATGAGTAACTACTACATAGCCAGCACTGTGCTAGGCACTTTATACCTCTGCTACACTTATTGTATCATAGTTTCTCTCTCCTGCCACACTGTAAACTCCTGGAAGAGAGAGTCCTATTGCTTCCCCTCTCACAATGCTTAGCATGTGGCCTTGTTTGTAATATTATATAGACACCCAGTAAATGATGATTAATGAATGATATGAGCCACGCACTGTCACATAGTCGAATTTAAATTAATTTCATTCAAAAAATGTTTATTGAGTCAGAGAGGGGAGTGGTCTTTGATATCAGAATAGTCAGATACAATTCAGCAAACAGTTGTTGAGCTCCTACTATGAGCCCGATACCTTGCTGGTTTTTAAAGATAAGGATAGGAATAAGGCTATCCTGCCCCTGAGGAGAAATAGTGAGCAGCTAAATGTGCCTGGGCTGGCTAAGAAAGGTCTGGTTGGTGGAGAAGCCATGTCCCAGTCCACGGGCACCTTTGAGGGGTGCAGGTTAGTGGATGCCCCATCCAGAAGGAACCCCAGGGATCATCTAGCACCACCACCACCATCACCCCCAATCAACACCCCACCTTCACCTCCCTGTCTGCTGTTGAAATTCCCTCTCCAGCATCACTGCCTAGCATTCCCTAGCCTCATTGCACACCTCTCATCACAGGGAGTTCACTTCCCCCAGCAGCAGCCCATTTGACCCTCAAGCCATTCTAAAAGTTAAAATTCTTTCTGCCCTTGAGCTAAAATAATGCTTTTCCCAGCTCTTCTGCCTCCTGCAGCCACATAGAATAGTCTGCTTTCTTAGTCCAGCACAGCCTTTCAGATATTTGTAGAGACTCCCCTAAGTCTTATCTTCTTATTCATCCGTTTATTCAGTCAACAGATGCTCTCTGGGGACTTCCCTGGTGGTCCAGTGGTTAAGACTCCGCGCTCCCAATGCAGGGGGCCCAGGTTCGATCCCTGGTCAGGGAACTAGATCCCACACACATGCCACGAGTAAGAGTTCTCAAGCTGCAACTAAGGGATCCCTTGAGCCGCAACTAAACGGAGCCCGCCTCCCGCAACTAAGACCCAGCACAACCAAATAAATAAATATTTTTAAAAACGCTCTCTGAACATCTCTTGTGTGCCTGCCACTGTGCTAGGCACTGGAGATACAGACACAAGTGTAACAAAAGTCTGTCCTCAAGGAGTGCCCAGTCTAGCCGGGAGGCAGCCATGTGAATAGTGTGACAGGGCAAGTGTTCTGGCAGAAGGAGATACAATGGGCTGTGGGGTTTGGGGCTGGAGACCAACCAGCTACACCCAGGGCTCTTAAGAGGTCAGGAAGGTGCTTTTTGAGCTTGGTCTCATCCATTCACTCAGTATTTATTGAATACCTACCGTACATCAGGTACTCTGCTAGGTGCTAGGGATACAATAATGACCTAGGAATTTACCAGGCAGAGTATGCCAGGAAAAAGGATCAACATTTGCAAAGCCAAGTAGGCCTTCACTTATTTAAACATTTGTTTTGGTTGTTGAATTTTTACTGTATTCCAGGCAAAGATGCTAGGCTCTGAAGATATAGAGATACAGACACTGTCCCTGACTTCAAGAAGCTTGTGGTGAACTGGGAGATACTGACAAGTAAACTAGCATTCTGACTTAATGTGGTTAATGGTTGTAATAGGCACAGGGTACTAGGGAAGCGTAAACTAAGACGCTAAGCTCAGCGGGGCTGTGGGGAGGTACTGTGTTCAGAGCAGGCTTTGTTGAAGTATTGAGTCTGTTGTGATGCTTGAGCTGAGTGTTCAGGGGCAAAAAAGTGTAAGCCAGGCAGATACAAGGGAAAAGGATAAGGAAAAGGGAACTGAACATGCAGAGGTGGGAAGGCATGAGAGAATAAGATTTGTGAGGAGAGTTGGCAAGAGTTGAGTATGGCTGAGTCAGGAAGTTGGTATGGGCCAGTGGCAGGAGGTGAGGCTGGGAACTGATATGAGGCCAGATCCTTAAGGACCTTGTGTACTATACTGAAGTGTTTGGGCTTTATCCTGAAGGCAGTGGGGAGCCAGAAAAGATCATTAAGCAGGGAAGTGACAGAATCAGATTTTTCTTTAACAAAGATAACTCTGGCCACAGTGTGGAGGATTAAATCCAGGGGATGAGAGTAAAGGCAGGAAGATGGGTTAGAAGGCTGGTGCAGTCATCCAGGGGGGTGATAATGAGGGCAGTGGCAGAGGAAACAGGAAGGAGGAGCCAGAAGGAGGATTTCTGAAATAGAATCATCAGGGAGAGGAAGACAGAATAATCAAAACTGTCAGTAGGGTTGCCAGTTTTAAAAATGACAGTAGGATTACAGGAGGAAAAGTGGGTTTCAGGAGTGATGATGAATTCATTGTTGGTCGTGGCGTCTCTGCTCTGGGGTACCTGAGAGGCAGCACGATGTCTGGTAAGCAGAGTCTGGAGTGCAGCAGAGTGATCTGGCCCTGAATGAGAATGGCATGTGGAAGCAACAGTCCTTAATTCAACAAATATTTATTGAGTGCCCAAATGTCTTACACACGGGAGGAGGTTCTTGAGTTTCCTGGGGTTACAAAGAAGAGTAAGACAGTCTGTGCCCTCCAAGAGCCCTGCCTCGTCAGGAAAACAGATGTAGAAACAAACAACGATAAGGTAACAATAGAGGTCTGCACAGGATGTTGTTTCGGGAGCACTGACAAGAAGCACCTAACCTGAGGGAGAAGAGGGAAGGCCTCCTAGATTTAAGTGCTGTCTCAGCTGAATCTTGAAAAACAGGAGTTAACCATACAAAGAAAGAGGGAAGGGTCTGGGCAAAGGGGACAGCAAAATCAAAGTCAGGGAGGTGGGGAAAAAATGCAGTGTATACATTTCAGTATTGCTAGAGTACAAAATAGCAGAGATGAAACTAGAGTACATAAGGGCTGGGTCATGGAAGCCCTTACCTGCCATGTTCAGGTAGTTTGGACTATCAGCAATGGGGAACCAGTGTAGGTTCTAAGGAGAATGACATGGTCACAGCTGCATACAAGTGGTTCACTCTGATGATTGTGTTTCCTCCCCTAGAATACAAGCTCCATGAGGACAAAGATTTTTGTCTCAGTGCCTAGAATAGAGAGCATCTAGCAGACACTCAGTAGGTATTTGTTGAATGAGGGAATTAACATAGAGCATCAATGTGAGGGGCCAAGATTAAAGGCAGGGAGGTTGTGACAATAATCCAGAGTGTAAATGATGAAGGCCTGGCCTGAGGTTGGCAATGGGAGATGCAAAGAAGGTGCTGGAGTCAAGAACTATGTACTAAGCTTTGTAGGTAGATGGTGACACCTGCAATGATTTTATCCTCCTTTTATTTAACATACTGACGGTCTGCTGTGTCCTGGATACTTCTAGATGCCAGGGATGCAAAGATAATTAAGATATATGCCCTGCTCTTAGGAAGCTCTCAGTTTAGTGGGGTAGACAGACCAACCTGTGGAAAGATAGATATGGTACAATGTATGTATTATGTATTCATCCTATGATAGAGTTCTGGACTGGTGGGGGCACCATGTGGAAATGGCTAACCCATGTGGGGAAAGGCGTCATGGTTGTGACATTCGAGGTGGTTGTCAGACACGGAAAAGGGTCCTGCCAGGCAGAGCAGGGAGAGTATGGAATTTGGGGTGAAGAATCACGTGCGGGTATGTAGAAGTATGAAAGGGTTTGGTCAGGTTCCAGGACCAGTGAGAAGCTGGGTGTGGCTCTGCTACAGGGATGACAAATAAGTTTTACCTCATGTGCTAACTGCACATAATGCTGATTCTACCTCCTAAATGTTTCTTGACTCCAACCCCTTCTTTGTACCCCCCACTGCCAATCTCAGGCCAGGCCTTCATAAAGGGTTGTATTAAGAAAGATTCTGAGGCCCCATCGGGGCTTAATGGGAAAAAGTAATGTGATCAATTAGCAATGTCTGCCATGGGTGAAAAAAAGAGGAATGGCAAGTATGCATGTCACATCCCTGGGCTAGAGGGTAGGAAGTTGGGAATGGCAGGAACTGGTATCTTAAGAGTCCAGTTTCGAGACTGCTGAAATTGAAGTACTTATGAGCTAGAGGTGTTCAGCTGATTGGTAGATAGAGAACTCAGAAGATAGGTCAGTGATGAAGATGTAGATTTTTGGAGTTATCTGTGAGCAGAGCAGAAGCAGATAAACTTTTCCTGTAATGGTCCAGATAGTAAGTATTTTAGACTTTGCAGGCCACAAGGTGTCTGTTGTACCTATTCAACTTTGCTGTTTTAGCTTCAGAGCTAGCATAGACAATATTTAAGTGAGTAGGTATGGCTGTGTTCTGATAAACCTTTATTAACAAAAACACATCAGGCTGGATTTGGCTTGTGGGCTGTAATGTAGACGATATACAGCATACAGTCACAGGATGTAATATAGTCTAGTTGGCACCAGACAAGACTTGGGTTTCAGCCCCAACTCTGTACATACTAATTTTGTGACTTTGGACAAGTCAGTTAAACTTTCCTGACTCTGTTTCCCCCTCTATAAAATAGAGCTTCATGCTAGTACCTGCCTTATGTGCTTCCTGTGAGGAATAACTTAACGGAGCTATTCCATAGCAGCACTAATTACAGTACCTGGCACATGGTAAATGCTCAATAAATGTTTGCAATTATTCATTTCATTATTACTATCGGGATTGTTCATGTTGTTAGAGATTTCAATTACGATCATAAGAATGGATAAGATCACTGAGGAAAAGTGGGTGGGGCAGAGTGAAGAGAGAGCATCAACATTTAAGGGGCAAATAGAGAGGAAGAAGCCAGAGAAGAAACTGGCAGCATGGTAGAACGGGACTCAGAAAGAAGTAGTGTACAGGAATCTAAGGAAGGAAACTCTTTTAAGAAAGGGATGAGAGGCAAATGTCGTCCACATTAGAAAAGTGAGCAAAGGACATGAAAAGGCAGTTATCCAAAGACATATGAAGAGGCAATAAACATATAAAAAGTTGTTCACCTTCACTGGTAATCAAAGACATGAAAGCAAAATTGTGTGTTTTTGTTGTTCGTCTGTGAGATTGGCAAAGATTTAAAAGACTGAACAGTGTTACGAAGGCTATGGGGAAACAGACACTCCTGTGTACTTACTGCTGGGAATGTAAATTGTTTTGGACTTCCCAGAGGACACTTTAACAATATGTATCAAAATGAAAAATAAGCACATTCTATGAGACAGCAATCTTACTTCTGGGAATTTACCCCAAAGGAGATAGAAAATTGTACAAATGGATTTTTAAAACACATGTAACAACATTGTTCCCAGCATCATGATAGCAGAAACAATCTAAAATATTCAACAGTAGGAGAATTATTACGGCAGATACACACAGTGGAATAGTATTCAGCCATTAAAAGTTATGACATAGCTCTACACTTATTGACATGGAAAGATGTCCATGACACATTATGGAAGGTTATAAAGCAGCAATGTAACATTTTCTTCATTAAATAAAACTTTGCTTCCTAGCAAACGGTGGTTTTGGGTTTTTTCCCTGGTAGTGAGATTTCAGGTCATTGCACTTTTTGTTAAAGTTTAAATAGTTGAACATATTTTATTGAGCATGTGTCATTTATAGAAACAATAATAAGTAGTGTGCTGGTAAATCAGATCTCTGAAAAAAAGTGAAGCCCTAAATTTGTAGCATTTGCTAATTTCAGTGATATAAATAATCCCAAGGGCTTGCAAAATTCCTGAATATTGAATAGTCAGATCTCACTAGCTGACTATGACACAACACTGACAATAACTCTATTTCAAACAAAGGAAAGAATCAGGGTATGTTTACTAGTGTCAGATGCTGATCAAATAAGTTGAAGATTAAAAATTACTTGTCACTGGTGAATGTGGTAAAAGGGGTGTAAGTGGAACAGACAGTTGCAGAGTAAATGGGAAAGAAGGAAGTGGAGAAAGCAAGCAATTTTGTAGAAAACCAAAGGAAAGAAATAGTCACTTGAGGGAGATAATCAAGGAAAGTTTAATTGGGCAGGGTGGGGGGAGGTTTGGGAAGAAATACCAAACAGGAGAAGTAAGAACTTTTTCATTTCTTACTTTTGAATAACCTTTAGAGTTCACAGTGTGCACATGAATGTTCTTGAAACAACCCTTAGAGTTGGTGTTATCATTCCTGTGTGGTGTGTGGGGAACCTGAGGCTCAGAAAGGGGAAGTGCCTTGCCTCAAGTGTCACAGAGAGTGAGCCATATTTGTGTATACCTGTTGGAGTCCACCCACTGGTTAAGCCCTGAAAATACCAAGATGGAGAAAATGTGGCCACTAACACCTATACCCCAACCCTTCTTCAACCTGGGTCTTCCTCTCCCATGGTTTTAGGTTCTTTTTCTGCTCACCTTCGGTAGGCCATGGTAAGCCATGAACCTGGATATGGATTGTTTGTCCCTGCTTTGGAGGAGAGGAGAAGAAAGTCTAGCATGGGAGGGCAAGGGTTACTAGTGACAATGAAGTTGAGTCTGTTGAGGACTGAGAAGCGTCTGTGGGATTTGGCAATCAAATGATTACTGGTATAATTTTCAGTGCTGTAAAAAGAGAAGACTGAAGAGCAAATGAACGATGAGAAAATAAAGGCAGTGGAGAAGGAGACAGGTTGAGAGAGAGAGAAGGGGAATTATAGATGAGGCTTAGTAAAATATGGATAATTTTTAAAGCACTTCTTTGTAATGCTCAAATTATCCCAAATTTGGCCAATAGAGCCCCTTCAAGCCAGCTCCTATGTGTTTTTCACATGACCCCATCAGTTCTTTAGTGCATCTTTGCTTTCTGGTGAACAATGTTTCCCCAATTCACACTGGAACCAGCCAGTTCTCTCAGGAGCTCTGGTTCCTGAGAATAGGAAATGGTATTTCAGTACCACAGTCTAGGCATTAGGTATGCTCAGTGCTACTGATGTGCACTGCTTTTAGGCCTTTTCTGTAGACTGGGCTAGGAAATATATTTTTTAGAAATTGTGAAAGTATTAATGGAAATGGATTATAGTGGTAAAATAATAATGATAATGATAATAATAATCCATTAGTCCGACGGGGAGGGTGAAGGTTAAGCTGGGACGAAGTGAGAGAGTCTCATGGACATATATGCACTACCAAATGTAAAATAGGTAGCTAGTGGGAAGCAACTGCATCACACAGGGAGATCAGCTCCATGCTTTGTGACCACCTAGAGGGGTGGGATAGGGAGGGTGGGAGGGAGATGCAAGAGGGAGGGGATATGGGGTATATGTATACCTATAGCTGATTCAGTTTGTTATACAGCAGAAACTAACACACCATTGTAAAGCAATTATACTCCAATAAAGATGTTAAAAAAAAAAAAAGAAAAAAAAATAATTGATTTTGGCAAAGATCATCAAATTGCTGGTAAAACCATTGGGTAAAAAGTTCTTGGGGAACAGGATATTCACACAGTCTCAAATTATCACCCCACAGATTCCTTGATAATTACAAATGTACATTTACAATGGGAAAATCTGGCAGTCACTAGGTTAAACAAGTGATTAAACCCAGCATTGTCAATACCAGGACAACCTGACATTGTGCCTCCTGATGTAATGTAATAAGTACAGAACACCACTTATGAAATATTCTTGCCAAAAATGTTTAACCTGAATCTAAATATGCAGAAACACTTAGACAAACCCAGAATGTGGGACATACAGTAAGTCAACTGGCCTGGACTCTCCAAAAAGCCATTATCATGAAAAACAAAAGAAGGTTAAGGAATTGTTCTAGAATAAAGAGAACGATGAGCTCTAACAATCAAAGGCAGCGTGTCAACCTTGAATGGATTATGACTGAGGGGTGGGGTGGATCACAAACAGCTATGAAAGAGGTTTTTGGAATAATTTGGTAAATTTAAGTATGTAATATACTTTAGATGATATTATTGAATTAATGTTGATTTTTCTTGGGTATGATAATGTGGAAGACTTTCTTAGGAGATGCATGCTGAAGTATTTAGGAGTGCAGTATCCTCATATTTGTGTCTTACTTTCAAATGGGTCAGCAATAAGTGGGGGGGAGAGAGAGAGAGAGAGAGAGAGAGAGAGAGAGAGAGAGCTGCACATATGTGCACGTGTGCATGCGTGCTTGCATGTTTGTGTTTGAAGAGAGAACAAATGTGGAAACTAGTAGCAATTTGTGAATCTAGGTGAAAGATACATGATTGCTTGTCCTATTCTTTCAGCTGTTCTATAGGTTTGAAAGTTTTTGAAATAAAGAGTTAGAGAAACACTTCTTTTTAAAACCTTTGAAAATGTATGGTTGAAATTGAACAAGTGGTGCTGAGACAGTTGGATCCACAGATGCAAAAAGATAACATTAGACCCTTGCCTCATACCATACACAAAAATTATCTCAAAATGGATGAGACCTAAATGTAAGAGCTAAAATTATAAAACTTTCGGAAGAAAACAGGAGAAAATCTTTGAGACTTTGGTAAGGCAACGATTTCTTAGATGCAACAACAAAAGCATGATCCATAAAACAAAAAATTGATAAACTGGACTTCATCAAAATTAAAAACTTATACTTCAAAAGACATCATTATGAAAATGAAAATACAAGTCATAAACTGGGAAAAATAATTTGCAAATTACATATCTGATAAAGGTCTCATATCCATAATATACAAAGAACTCTTACAATTCAATAATAATAAGACAGACAACCCAATTTAAAAATAGGCAAAAGATTTGAATAGACATTTCACCAAAAAGATATATGAACAGTTAATAAACACATGAGAAGATGCGCAGTATCACTAATCATTAGGGAAATGCAAATTAGAATCAAAATGAGATACTATTATACACCCACAAGAATGACTGTAACAAAAAGACAGATAGTAAATGTTAAGAAACTGGAACCCTCATACATTGCTGGTGGGAATGTAGAGTGGTGCAGACACTTTGGAAAACAGTTTAACACTTTCTTAAGAAGTTAAATATAAATTTATCATACATCCCAGCAGTTCCACTCCCAGTAGAAATAAAAACATATATCTACAAAAAGACTTACATGTGAATGTTCATAGCAGCTCTATTCTATTCTGTTCTGTTTGGTTATTAATAATGACCAAAAAGTGAGAACAACCCAAATGTCCATCTGCTAATGCATGGATAAACAAAATGTGGTATATCTATATAACAATACTATTCAGGGATTTAAAAAAGGAAGGAAAAACTGATACAAGCTACAATGTGAATGAACCTCAAAAACATGCTCAGCAATCATGCTCACAGGCATTTACCCAACTGAGTTGAAAGCTTAATGTCCATACAAAAACCTGCACACAAATGTTCATAGCAGCTGTATTCATAATTGCCAAAATCTAGAAGCAACTAAGAAGTCCATCAATAGGTAAATGGATAAGCAAACTCTTACATCCATGCAATGGAATATCATCAGCTATAACAAATGAGCTACTATGTATTGTATAATTGAAATTAGCTAAGAGTATAACAAATATTCTCACCAAAAAATAAAAAAGATAAATACGTGAGGTGACGGATGTGCTAATTAATTAGGTGGGAGCAGTCCTTTCACAATGTACATGTATATCAGATCACCAAGATGTACACTTTAAATATCTTACAATTCTATGTCAGTTATACCTCAGTAAAGCTGATATTTTAAATGACCTATCAAGCCATGAAAAGACATGTAGAAAATTTAAATGCATATTGCTAAGTGACATAAGCCAATCTGAAAAGACTACATACTATATGATTCCAACTATATGACATTCTGGAAAAGGCAAAACTATAGAGGCAGTAAAAAAAAAAAAAAAAGGTGATTGCCGTGGGCTTGGAGGAGAGGGGAGGAATAATTAGGTGGAACAGGGGATTTTTAAGGCAGTGAAACTATGATGTGATTCTGTAATGGTGAATACATGACATCATATGTTTGTCAAAACTCACATGACTGTACAACACTGAGTGAACCCTAATGTAAGCTATATATTTCAGTTAATAGTAATATATCAATATTGTAACAAATGTAGCATGCTAATGCAAGATGTTAACAGGGGAAACTGTATGCAGGGGAGAGGGTATATGGGAATTCTCTGTCCTATCTGTTCTATTTTTCTGTAAAACCAAAACTTCTTAAAAAAAAACCTATTAATTAAAAAAAACATTATGCTAAGTAAAAGAAGCCAGATAGAAAAGACCACATATGTATGCTTCTATTTATGTAAAATGTCCAGAAAGGCAAATCTATAGAGACAGAAAGTAGATTAGTGCTTGACTGGGTCTGGGGGTAGAAACAGGGATCAGCTATAAATAGCATGAGGAGTCTTATTGGAGGGATGAAAATGTTCTAAAAGTGGATTATGGTAATGGTTGCCCAACTCAGTAAATTTATTAAAAATCATTGCATTGCATACTTAATATGGGTGAATTTTATGGTATCTAAATTATACCTTGATAAAACTGTAAAGGTATGCATTTGATCTCACAACTTAAAACTGTTTGTTATACATTAGTTCCTTATAACTGTGAATCATATAAATAATGTATAGTGAGATTCCATGTTCATTGATCAGAAAACTTAATATTGTTTGGATGACAGTACTCCCAAGTGGATCTACAGATTCAACACAATCTCTGCCAAAATCCCAGCTGGCTTTTTGTAGAAATTGACAAGCTGATCCTAAAATTCTTGTGGAAATGCAAGAGACCTAAAATAGCCAAATCTTGAAAAGGAACAAAGTTGGAGGATTCACACTGTAATCAAGACAGTGTGATACTGGCATAGAATAGGCATATTGATCAATGGAATAGAATTGAGAGTTCAGAAATAAACCCTCACATTTATGGTCAATTGATTTTTGACAAAGATACTAAGACAATTCAATAGGGAAAGAGCAGTTTTTTCAGCAAATGGTGCTGGGACAACTGGATCCACATGCAAAAGAATGAATTTGGACCTCTGCTTCATACTATACATAAAAATTAACTCAAAATGGATTATAGACCTAAAAACTAAACTATAAAACTCTTACATCATTGCTCATTAGAGAGATGCAAACCAAAACCGCAATGAGATACCACTTCACACCCACTAGGATGGCTAAAGTCAAAAGGATAGATAATAACAAATGCAAGTGAGGACAGGTAGAAATGAGAACCCTCATAAATTGCTGGTGGGAATGTAAAATGGTGCAGCCAATTTGGAAAACAGTTTGGCAGGTCCTCAAAAGCAAACCATATAACTGCATATAACCATGCACACCATTATCCATTTGATGTTTCTTAGGAATAACAAGGCCAGTGTGGCTAGAGCAAAGAGAGTAGTGGGGACAGTGTCAGGAGAGGACAGAGAAGTTGACAGGGGCTCCATCATGCAAGACCTTGTGGACACCACGGTAGGACTTTGGATTTTATTGTGAACGTGATGGACTTCTGAGCAGGGATTCTTGGGACTTAGTGAGTTTGTAGTATCCATTGTAAGGAGTGAGAAAGAGACAATCAGAAGTCAACGATGACTGAGCAGCCTTGAAGGCCCACCTGTGACTGGGAACCATAAATGTGTAATGGTGTACATCTGCAGTTACACAGTTTATTCCAACAGCACTTGACCATCCTCGCTTTGGGAGCAGAATAAACATTCAAGTGGTCAGACTGATTTAAGGTTGGGATTTGAAGTTCAGATGCTAGAAGGAAACTGGCTAAGGTGGTTTACCAGGGTAAACTAATTCCTAAGTGCGTGCTCAGGTAGGTTCTTACAGAGAAAAATTGAATTTCCAGGAGCCCTTAGGGAAGGAAATACTGTATTTCTGCCTTTTGCCTTCTTTCACTGCTTTGCTGTAAACAATTAGAAGCAATTAATTTAGTGAAAAGAACATTAAGAGTCAGAAGACGTAAACATGAGCCTTAGCTCTCCCAGTGACTGTGACACCAAGGGTAAACTGTCAAAACTGCCAGCTATAAGAAGGCTAAAGAAGTCATCTTTCTTGGGTAAATCATTCCAAGAAATTCACTTTGTGCCATTAAATAAAACTCTTGAACCTTTCTTGGCAACAATTCTTCCGAATTTCATCATGTCTTGCCAAATTTCGCCCATTCGGCCTTGTGCTAATGCTCACATACAATATCTCTTCATAGAAGAAAAGAGAGCTCAAATCAGATGCTATACCTCCTCTGCTCAAAACCCTCCAATGGCTTCTCATCTCATTGAGAATAAAGTCCAAACTCTGTGTGATGGCCCCTGTGATTTGGTCCCATCAGAACTCATCTTGTACCACTCTCCCTCATTAACTGTGTTCCAGCCACACTGGCCTTTCTGCTTCTCAAATAGGCCAAGGGAGTTCTTTCCTGCCTCAGAGCTTTTGCAATGCTGTTCTTTCTGCCTGGAAGACTTCTCCATCTCAGTATGGGTGAGTTTCTTTTCACTTTTCAGGTCTCTGTTTAAACATCACCCATTCAGAGAAGCTTTCCTGACCAACCTATATGAAGTAGCCCCCACCCAGACCCCATTACTCTCTATCACATTACTGTGTTATTTTTGTAATATCGCTTGTCACAATATATTGTTTTCTTGTTTGTTTTTGTATTTTTCCATCTGCTTCCACACCCCCTACCCCCCAGACACCGCAAGATCCTTGAGAATAAGCTGTTATCTATATTATCTGTTCATCATAATTCTCAGAATATAGAACAGAGTAAGTGTTCAATACAAATGTGTGTGTTGAGGGAGGAAGGAAGGGAGAAGCCTCATTTGTGACTTGTGCCCAGTAAGTAATCCCTCATTAAGATTATTCCTCAAGATGTTTTAGAGCAATGAAAATATTCTGTATGATACCATAATGATGAATGCTTAGTATTCTACATTTTTCCAAATCCACAGCGTGTACATCAAGAATGAACCTTAACGTAAACCGTGGACTTTGGGTAATTATGATGTGTCTATGTGGGTTCATCAGTTGTAACAAACACACCACTCTGATGGGAGATGTTGATAGAGGTAGGGCTATGCATGTGTGAGGGCAAGGGCCGTGGGGAAAATCTTTGTACTCTCCCCTCAATTTTGCTGTGAATCTTAAAGTACTACAAAACTGTCTTAATGAAAAAAATAAAATTAAAAAAGAGATACAGTTCTGGAAAACAATATTATTGCTCAAACCCTTAGTTATTTGTGTTGCCCTCTACTGGACTTTTTTTGTAAGTGGGATAAAATCCTGATTTCCTGACTGATCTTGAATATTAGAAAGAGGATTATCATTTAAATTTTTTTAATTTATTTTTATTGAAGTATAGTTGATTTACAATGGGTTAGTTTCAGGTGTACAGCAAAGTAATGCATTATACATATACCTATATATATGTAATTTTTTTCAGATTCTTTTTCCTTATAGGTTATTACAAATAAGGAAGACTATCACATTGTAGACTTTCAGAGTCAGAGAGAACTAGAAGTCACCTATTCTAACCTCTCTTTCCACGTAGAAACCTTTTCCACAGCATCTATCCCAGGAATTCCTTAAAGGTGCTTCAGTAGCAGCTACAGGAAGTAGAGGGACTGCTAAATGTATAGGGTTCTGGACCCCCAAATGTCCATCCCCTACTCACACTTTAACCAGAGCAGTGCTGATTTTGTTTGTTTTATATGTTGGGATTCCACATAAAATTTCATTTGTAAAAAACATTCTGCTGCTTAAGAAACATTTAAAAACTACTGATCCGACCTCTGCCCAAGCATGCACACCCACTAGGAACTCGCCATCTTGATATTCCTTCATGCTGTTTCCACATCTCTGTCTTCAATATTTAAAGATGCTGCTACTGACAGCAATCACCACTTATGCATGTGCTTGTCACTACAAAGACAAATGTGCCCCAAATGGTTCTTTCTCCATTTAAAGCCTGACCATTGGTTTGAGGGAGTAGCCATGAGTTGAAGAAGCCGTTTATTTCCCAGATTAAGTCTACCAGTGGCCTACAGCTATGCTGCAATACTCAGAACCACTTCAAAAATGACCTTCCAGCATATCTTCCACCCTCTTTATTTGTCTCACATTAGTGAATTACCTTCAATATTTCATTTCACCCTAGTGATATCCACCCACTTTGCCAGTTGATTCAAGTCATTTCAATTTTAAGTGTGTCTGTCAAACAACACTGCCACATCTAACTTTATTTTGGGACATATTTAATGCAAAGCTCCCTATTCTATCACACATTTAAAAAAAAAAGCTAATGACATGTCTCTACATCTAGGTCCAGCCTTATGAAAACCCATGCTTTGTTTATTTGTTTGTATGTTTTAAGAGGGATGTTGGGCGATGAGTTATGGGCCCTTAAAGTTTCCTGATTTGGGTACTGACCAGTCTTTTAGTGATCTGTTCACATGTTTTTCTAGTTTATCATGTTTGAATTTGTAAATGTATAATCCGAAGTTTATTTTTCTCTTTATTCAAGGTAAATAATATGAATCTTTTTCTCCATTTTTTAGATATTTCACCATTCCTATCAATTCTTTAAAATTAAAAAAAAAAGCTTTCTCCAGGGCCTATCATGTGCCAAGTACTGTGCTAGGTACTGACAGTATAAAGATGAATAAGGTACAGTCCTTGCTCGCAGAGTGTTTATAGCGTAATAGAGGAGGCAGGTACAGGAAGTAATCGTTGCAAGCCGGTTTGCTAAGCACTATGGTAGAAGTTTGAAGAAGCTACTAGAACACAAAAATAGGAATCAACTTTCTCTGCCTGGGAAAAGAAGGTGGAACTTCGGGACATCTTCACAGCTAGATCTTAAAGGATGGGTAGGAGGTTGTTAGGCAGAGGAGATGGAAGTCATTCTATGTCCAAGATGACATATATGCAAAGCCCCCAGGCACTTGCAGAATATAATATGTTTAAAATAGGGGGAAAGTCTGATGCAGTTAAGTGTTGGATACTTGAGGGGGATGATGAGATGAGGCCTGAGAAACAGGCAGGGACAAAATTATGAAGGGCCTTGCGTCCTATGGTAAAGAAAGGATCTTTTTTTCCTGTGGGCACAGGGCCTCATTGAGGGTTTTTTAAGCAGGGTACTGATATTGTCAGAATCATGTTTTAGGATGCTGTAATGAGCAGTGTAAAAGGTGCAATCGAGGAGGGAACTATGGGAGGAATACAGCACTGCTAGAGGCTCTGGAGCATGCAGCCAATTCCTTAAGTACCCTAGGATGTAAATCATTTTTGTTTCTCAACTGTGAAAGAGGACTAGCCATTTTTTCCAACTTCACATGGAGCTGATGAGAGTAAATGAGTTCATAAGTCCCCTGAGCCCCTTAGAAAAAAGCTTCCAGATTAGGGCTAGGTGGTTGGAAGTCGAGACAAGCATAGTCTACACCATATACTTTTAACACTTACTCATGCACATCTTACATATTTTTTAATATGTGTATTAGTCTTTTCTTACAACTCAATTCAACTCAGTCATAAGCTCTTCAAGGGCAGGGTCCATGATATCTTGCATCGTCTACAACCCCTCGTACAGAGACAGAGCACAGAATGAGTCCCCAGGACCTACCTGCAGTTTGATCCCATACAGTGTCCCGTCTTATGTGAACTACCTGAGACTGAGGCATCCGAGGAAGGCCACAGGACTAGTGGGAACCAGCAGTGATGTTATATTTCAGGGCTCTTTCTCTAGGGGTGACCACAAAGATTCCAAGCCTTGTTCAACCAGGCCTATGTGTGCCAGGAAGGCCGTTTACTTCCTGCCTTGGGCATGACAGCTC
This sequence comes from Delphinus delphis, assembly GCF_949987515.2. Taxonomy (NCBI): domain Eukaryota; kingdom Metazoa; phylum Chordata; class Mammalia; order Artiodactyla; family Delphinidae; genus Delphinus; species Delphinus delphis. Next base: position 66,950,118 of record NC_082704.1, read on the forward strand.
CTTATTAAATATAAGACATAAATCATGAAAGTTCACTTTTTATGAAATAGAAATAATTACCATTTCACTAGGAAGTCACAATCTACAAGTGAAAGATGTTGAGTAGAGTATATGTATATAATAATTGTGAATAATATTTCAGAATTTAACTAGTCCTTTGTTTGTAGAAAAGGTGTAAAAAGAATGTTCAGGGGCTTCCCTGGTGGCACAGTGGTTGAGAGTCCGCTTGCCGATGCAGGGGACACGGGTTCGTGCCCTGGTCCTGGAACATCTCACATGCCGCAGAGCGGCTAGGCTCGTGAGCCATGGCCGCTGAGCCTGCACGTCCGGAGCCTGTGCTCCGCAACGGGAGAGGCCACAGCAGTGAGAGGCCTGCGTACTGCAAAAAAAAAAAAAAAAAAAAAAAAAGAATGCTCAGAATTTTATATCCTTTCTTTCGGGTATTTATAATTAACGTAGACATAACATGACAACACTCTAGATGTTTTTAATCCAAGTTTTAAACAGTGTCGGTAATACATAGTCAAATTTTGTGCAGGGGCTTCATCCGATGGCCAAAAGGATATTTGAGGAACATCCATATTTTTTCTTGTATGTCAAAAATTACCCTAGATTTGCATCAGCAGAAGCCAGAGAGTCTGAAAGCATTCCCTGCAATTTTAAAGCAAGCACCCTCCTCTCTCTCCTGATTCGACAGAGGTTGTGATCAGTTCACTGAACACAATGGCATTTCCTCCTGTCCACACCTAATATAAACTCCAGCCAATTTAATGGGGTCTATTACGTAGGTTGGGGATGCAAGCACATAAATTCTTTGGCTCTTGAGATACTCGTCTTGTGTGCCAGGACCAGGTGCAGAAATACAAATACATATATATTAAGCGTGGGCCAGCTGCTTTGCCAGTGCTTTTGTGTTTTTTCTGTTTAACTAGAAAAGGTTGAACAGGCACGATTTCCATCAATTATACCTAATATGTTATTTTTCTTGTGGAGGAAGAGAGTACATTTAACTCCTCAACCCAGTATTGATGTCTAAACCATTGAGGTTTTTAAGTTCATTAAATGAGAGTTTAAAGTAAAAAATGATGTTTTTGATTAACCAGAATGCTCAGGGAGGGAATATTCTGGTTAATTAAATTTTCTGGTTCAGGAAAAAGTTACACCACACTTTTTTTGTTGTTTTATACATATTCTTTAACCTCTTTAAAAACTTTATCTGTATATTTATGCCTTAGTAAACGCAGTAGACTGGAGCTGGTTGAATCTTACTGCTATCACTTAGAGTTACCCGGTGTTTCTACGCTCTAGATTCTAATTGGCTAAGATCATTGGAGGTAGCAGATATTGACGAAATCTGGGCTGAACCTGGGGTACACGCTGGGAAATTGCTTTTGGAAACTTGTTTGGCTTCTTATTTACTTCCTTCCCTAAATGCAAACTGTATGAAAGAAAAATTCACTAGCCAAGTGAAGACTTTGATTTGCTAATCTATACTTTACTGAATAAAAACATATTTTAGAGCAGGAAAATTCCACCTGTGTCATCTGAGAAAAATGTGCTAAAGAAGCTTAGATCCAGAGAAATGAGACCTTGTATGTCCAAAGGAAACAACAAGTGAATTCAGTTCATCATGACCTGTCTATTCAGTTTATTCCCTAGCTGAGTTAATCTTACAGCAATTTTCAGGGACCCACTCACCACCTTGATTCTTCTGTAGTGCAAATGTTAGGTTCTGTTTATAAACTACCTAAGATTCTTGGTGGTTAATCGAACTGCTTTGCACTTTTTCCGTTAGTTTACCTTGGACTGTATAATTATCCAAAGGGAAATATGGTCTGTGGATTCTAAAAGTGGCCTTCTGGCACTTTTCAACATAATGAATTCATATTTGCTTTTCTTTTAAAACATTCATTTTAAAACAAATATTACCTATTTCTACTCTCCCAAGCCTTCATTTGTCTTCAGTAGTGACTGCTTATCATGCCAAATGGTGTGTAGAGAGTGAGAACTGTGTAGAATTATGTTGCTGTCACATTTATTTCCTGGATAACATTTTCGGTTTTGTCACACAGTTAATGGATTTGTTTCTGTTAACAAGTAGGGCCTTCTTGACCTAATCCTTTTTCACACATATTCCTGTATAAATTCTAAATCCAAAGGTGCTAGCTTAGTAGCTAAATTGGGTTTATAGAGGAAAGAACCACCGCAAAGTCAATTTGTGCAAATTTGACCCTGGGTCATTTACTTGCCTTCTTTTTGGAGGGGGGTGTTTAAAAACTCATTTATCCCAAATCCAAATAACCTGAAAATTGAAATGATTAAAGTTTGCTGGGTTATTGTAGGAAACATCTGGAGAGAAAAGTTGCTCCTAGAAGGATCTCTCATGGTTCATTTTTTTTAACATATTTATTGCGGTATAATTGCTTTACAATGGTGTGTTAGTTTCTGCTTTATAACAAAGTGAATCAATTATACATATACATATGTTCCCATATCTCTTCCCTCTTGCGTCTCCCTCCCTCCCACCCTCCCTATCCCACTCCCCCAGGCGGTCACAAAGCACCGAGCTGATATCCCTGTGCTGTGCGGCTGCTTCCCACTAGCTACCTACCTTATGTTTGTTAGTGTATATATGTCCATGCCTCTCTCTCGCTTTGTCACAGATCACCTTCCCCCTCCCTGTATCCTCAAGTCTGTTCTCCAGTAGGTCTGTGTCTTTATTCCTGTCTTACTCCTAGGTTCTTCATGACATTTTTTTTTCTTTCTTAAATTCCATATATATGTGTTAGCATACAGTATTTGTCTTTCTCTTTCTGACTTACTTCACTCTGTATGACAGACTCTAGGTCTATCCACCTCATTACAAATAGCTCAATTTCGTTTCTTTTTATGGCTGAGTAATATTCCATTGTATATATGTGCCACATCTTCTTTATCCATTCATCTGTTGATGGGCACTTAGGTTGTTTCCATCTCCGGGCTATTGTGAATAGAGCTGCAATGAACATTTTGGTACATGACCCTTCTGAATTATGGTTTTCTCAGGGTATATGCCCAGTAGTGGGATTGCTGTGTCATATGGTAGTTCTATTTTTAGTTTTTTAAGGAACCTCCATACTGTTCTCCATAGTGGCTGAACCAATTCACATTCCCACCAGCAGTGCAAGAGTGTTCCCTTTTCTCCACACTCTTTCCAGCATTTATTGTTTCTAGATTTTTTGATGATGGCCATTCTGACTGGTGTGAGATGATATCTCATTGTAGTTTTGATTTGCATTTCTCTAATGATTAATGAAGTTGAGCATTCTTTCATGTGTTTGTTGGCAGTCTGTATATCTTCTTTGGAGAAATGTCTATTTAGGTCTTCTGCCCATTTTCGGATTGGGTTGTTTGTTTTTTTCTTATTGAGCTGCATGAGATGCTTGTAAATTTTGGAAATTAATCCTTTGTCAGTTGCTTCATTTGCAAATATCTTCTCCCATTCTGAGGGTTGTCTTTTGGTCTTGTTTATGGTTTCCTTTGCTGTGCAAAAGCTTTGACGTTTCATTAGGTCCCATTTGTTTATTTTTGTTTTTATTTCCATTTCTCTAGGAGGTGGGTCAAAAAGGATCTTGCTGTGATTTATGTCCTAGAGTGTTCTGCCTATGTTTTCCTCTAAGAGTTGGATAGCTTCTGGCCTTACATTTAGGTCTTTGAACCATTTTGAGGTTACTTTTGTGTATGCTGTTAGGGAGTGATCTAATCTCATACTTTTACATGTACCTGTCCAGTTTTACCAGCACCACTTATTGAAGAGGCTGTCCTTTCTCCACTGTACATTCCTGCCTCCTTTATCAAAGATAAGGTGACCATACGTGCGTGGGTTTATCTCTGGGCTTTCTATCGTGTTCCATTGATCTATCTTTCTGTTTTTGTGCCAGTACCATACTGTCTTGATTACTGTAGCTTTGTACTATAGTCTGAAGTCAGGGAGCCTGATTCCTCCAGCTCCGTTTTTCGTTCTCAAGATTGCTTTGGCTATTCGGGGTCTTTTGTATTTCCGTACAAATTGTGGAATTTTTTGTTCTAGTTCTGTGGAAAATGCCAGTGGTAGTTTGATAGGGATTGCATTGAATCTATAGATTGCTTTTGGTAGTAGAGTCATTTTCACAATGTTGATTCTTCCAATCCAAGAACATGGTATATCTCTCCATCTATTTGTATCATCTTTAATTTCTTTCATCAGTGTCTTATAATTTTCTGCATACAGGTCTTTTGTCTCCTTAGGTAGGTTTATTCCTAGATATTTTATTCTTTTTGTTGCAGTGGTAAATGGGAGTGTTTTCTTGATTTCACTTTCAGATTTTTCATCATTAGTGTGTAGGAATGTAAGAGATTTCTGTGCATTAATTTTGTATCCTGCTACTTTACCAAATTCATTGATTAGCTCTAGTAGAGTTCTGGTAGCATCTTTAGGATTCTCTATGTATAGTCTCAAGTCATCTGTAAACAGTGACAGCTTTACTTCTTCTTTTCCAATTTGGATTCCTTTTATTTCCTTTTCTTCTCTGATTGCTGTGGCTAAAACTTCCAAAACTATGTTGAATAAGAGTGGTGAGAGTGGGCAACCTTGTCTTGTTCCTGATCTTAGTGGAAATGCTTTCAGTTTTTCACCATTGAGGATGATATTGGCTGTGGGCTTGTCATATATGGCCTTTATTACGTTGAGGAAAGTTCCCTCTATGCCTACTTTCTGCAGTTTTTATCATAAATGTGTGTTGAGTTTTGTCAAAAGCTTTCTCTGCTTCTAGTGAGATGATCATATGATTTTTCTCCTTCAATTTGATAATATGGTTTAACACATTGATAGATTTGCGTATTTTGAAGAATCCTTGCATTCCTGGAATAAACCCCACTTGATCATGGCGTATGATCCTTTTAATGTGCTGTTGGATTCTGTTTGCTACTATTTTGTTGAGGATTTTTGCATCTATGTTCATCAGTGATATTGGCCTGTAGTTTTCTTTCTTTGTGACATCCTTGTCTGGTTTTGGTATCAAGGTGGTGGTGGCCTCGTAGAAGGAATTTGGGAGTGTTCCTTGCTCTGTTATATTTTGGAAGAGTTTAAGAAGGATAGGTGTTAGCTCTTCTCTAAATGTTTGATAGAATTCGCCTGTGAAGCCATCTGGTCCTGGGCTTTTGTTTGTTGGAAGATTTTTAATCACAGTTTCAATTTCAGTGCTTGTGATTGGTCTGTTCATATTTTCTATTTCTTCCTGATTCAGTCTTGGCAGGTTGTGCATTTCTAAGAATTTGTCCATTTCTTCCAAGTTGTCCATTTTATTGGCATAGAGTTGCTTGTAGTAATCTCTCATGATCTTTTGTGTTTCTGCAGTGTCAGTTGTTACTTCTCCTTTTTCATTTCTAATTCTATTGATTTGAGTCTTCTCCCTTTTTTTTCTTGATGAGTCTGGCTAATGGTTTATCTATTTTGTTTATCTTCTCAAAGAACCAGCTTTTAGTTTTATTGATCTTTGCTATTGTTTCCTTCATTTCTTTTTCATTTATTTCTGATCTGATTTTTATGATTTCTTTCCTTCTGCTAACTTTGGGGGTTTTTTGTTCTTCTTTCTCTAATTGCTTTAGGTGCAAGGTTAGGTTGTTTATTCGAGATGTTTCCTGCTTCTTAAGGTGGGCTTGTATTGCTATAAACTTCCCTCTTAGAACTGCTTTTGCTGCATTCCATAGGTTTTGGGTCGTTGTGTCTCCATTGTCATTTGTTTCTAGGTATTTTTTTATTTCCTCTTTGATTTCTTCAGTGATCACTTCATTATTAAGTAGTGTATTGTTTAGCCTCCATGTGTTTGTAATTTTTACAGATCTTTTCCTGTAATTGATATCTAGTCTCATGGCATTGTGGTTGGAAAAGGTACTTGATACAATTTCAATTTTCTGAAATTTACCAAGGCTTGATTTGTGACCCATTATATATGATCTATCCTGGAGAATGTTCCATGAGCACATGAGAAAAATGTGTATTTTGTTGTTTTTGGATGGAGTGTCCTATAAATATCAATTAAGTCCATCTTGTTGAATGTATCATTTAAAGCTTGTGTTTCCTTATTTATTTTCATTTTGGATGATCTGTCCATTGGTGAAAGTGGGGTGTTAAAGTCCCCTACTATGAATGTGTTACTGTCGATTTCCCCTTTTATGGCTGTTAGTTTTTGCCTTATGTATTGAGGTGCTCCTATGTTGGGTGCATAAATATTTACAATTGTTATATCTTCTTCTTGGATCGATCCCTTGATCATTATGTAGTGTCCTCCTTTGTCTCTTCTAATAGTCTTTATTTTAAAGTCTATTTTGTCTGATATGAGAATTGCTACTCCAGCTTTCTTTTGGTTTCCATTTGCATGGAATATCTTTTTCCATCCCCTTACTTTCAGTCTGTATGTGTGTCTAGGTCTGAAGTGGGTCTCTTGTAGACAGCATATGTATGGGTCTTGTTTTTGTTTCCATTCAGCCAATCTGTGTCTTTTGGTGGGAGCATTTAGTCCATTTACATTTAAGGTAATTATCGATATGTATGTTCCTATTCCCATTTTCTAAATTGTTTTGGGTTCGTTATTATAGGTCTTTTCCTTCTCTTGTGTTTCTTGCCTAGAGAAGTTCCTTTAGCATTTGTTGTAAAGCTGGTTTGGTGGTGCTGAACTCTCTCAGCTTTTGCTTGTCTGTAAAGGTTTTAATTTCTCCATCAAATCTGAATGAGATCCTTGCTGTGTAGAGTAATCTTGGTTGCAGGTTTTTCTCCTTCATCACTTTCAGTATGTCCTGCCACTCCCTTCTGGCTTGCAGAGTTTCTGCTGAGAGATCAGCTGTTAACCTTATGGGGATTCCCTTTTATGTTATTTGTTGTTTTTCCCTTGCTGCTTTTAATATGCTTTCTTTGTATTTAATTTTGGACAGTTTGATTAATATGTGTCTTGGTGTATTTCTCCTTGGATTTATCCTGTATGGGACTCTCTGTGCTTCCTGGACTTGATTAACTATTTCCTTTCCCATATTAGGGAAGTTTTCAACTATAATCTCTTCAAATATTTTCTCAGTCCCTTTCTTTTTCTCTTCTTCTTCTGGAACCCGTATAATTCGATTGTTGGTGCGTTTAATGTTGTCCGAGAGGTCTCTAAGACTGTCCTCGGTTCTTTTCATTCTTTTTTCTTTATTCTGCTCTGCAGTGGTTATTTCCACTATCTTATCTTCCAGCTCACTTATCCGTTCTTCTGCCTCAGTTATTCTGCTGTTGGTCCCATCTAGATTATTTTTCATTTCATTTATTGTGTTGTTCATCATTGTTTGTTTCATCTTTAGTTCTTCTAGGTCCTTGTTAAATGTTTCTTGCATTTTCTCCATTCTATTTCCAAGATTTTGGATCCTCTTTACTATCATTATTCTGAATTCTTTTTCAGGTAGTCTGCCTATTTCCTCTTCATTTGTTAGGTCTGGTGCGTTTTTATCATGCTCCTTCATCTGCGGTGTGTTTTTCTGTCTTCTCATTTTGCTTATCTTACTGTGTTTGGGGTCTCCTTTTTGCAGGCTGCTGGTTCGTCGTTCCCGTTGTTTTTGGTGTCTGTCCCCAGTGGCTAAGGTTGGTTCAGTGGGTTGTGTAGGCTTCCTGGTGGAGGGGCCTAGTGCCTGTGTTCTGGTGGATGAGGCTGCATCTTGTCTCTCTAGTGGGCAGGTCCACGTTTGGTGGTGTGTTTTGGGGTGTCTGTGGACTTATTATGATTTTAGGCAGCCTCTCTGCTAATGGATGGGGTTGTGTTCCTGTTTTGCTATTTGTTTGGCATAGGTTGTCCAGCACTGTAGCTTACTGGTCGTTGAGTGAAGCTGGGTGCTGGTGTTGAGATGGAGATCTCTGGGAGATTTTCGCCGTTTGATATTATGTGGAGCTGGGAGGTCTCTTGTTGACCAGTGTGCTGAAGTTGGCTCTCCCACCTCAGAGGCACAGCTCTGACTCCTGGCTGCAGCACCAAGAGCCTTTCATCCACGCAGCTCAGAATAAAAGGGAGAAAAAGTAGAGAGAAAGAATTAGTAGAAGTAGGAAGAAAGAAAGAAAGGAGGGAAGGAAGGAAGGAAGAAAGGAAAGGAGAAAAGAAGGAAAGAAAGGAGGGAGGGAGGAGGGAAGGAAGGAAAAAAGAAAGAAAGAAAGGAGATAAAGTAAAATAAAGTATAATAAAGTTATTAAATTAAAAAATAATTATTTAGGAAAAAAAAGGACGGTTAGAACCTTAGGACAAATGGTGGAAGCAAAACTATACAGACAAAATCTCACACAGAAGCATACACATACACCCTCACAAAAAGAGGTAAAGGGGAAAAATCATAAATCTTGCTCTCAAAGTCCACCTCCTCAATTTGGGATGATTCATTGTCTAAAGGAGGTAAAAAAGGAAGGAAGGAAAGATGAAAGAAAGAAGAAAAGAAGGAAAGGAAAGAAAGGAGGGAGGGAGGGAAGAAGGAAGGAAAGGAGGGAAGGAAGGAAAAAAAGAAAGAAAGAAGATACAGTAAAATAAAATAAAGTATAATAAAGTTATTAAATTAAAAAATAATTATTTAGAAAAAAAGGGACAGTTAGAACTGTAGGATAAATGGTGGAAGCAAAGCTGTACAGACAAAATCTCACACAGAAGCATACACAGACACACTCACAAAAAGTGGAAAAGGGGAAAAAATCATAAATCTTTCTCTCGAAGTCCACCTCCTCAATTTGGTATGATTCGTTGTCTATTCATGTATTCCACAGATGCAGGGTACATCAAGTTGATTGTGGAGCTTTAATCCGCTGCTTCTGAGGCTGCTGGGAGAGATTTCCCTTTCTCTTCTTTGTTCTCACAGCTCACAGGGGCTCAGCTTTGGATTAGGCCCCACCTCTGCGTATAGGTCGCTGGAGGGCGTCTGTTTTTTGCTCAGACAGGATGGGGTTAAAGGAGCCGCTGATTCTGGGGCTCTGGCTCACTCAGGCCGGGGAGAGGGAGGGGCGCGGAGTGCGGGGCGAGCCTGCGGCGGCAGAGGCCGGCGTGACATTGCAGCAGCCTGAGGCCCGCCATGCGTTCTCCCAAGAAAGTTGTCCCTGGATCCCGGGAACCTGGCAGTGGCGGGCTGCACAGCCTCCCGGAAGTGGGTGTGGAGTGTGGATAGTGACCTGTGCGTGTACACAGGCCCCTTGGTGGCGGCAGCAGCAGCCTTAGCATCTCCCGCCCGTCTCTGGGGTCCGCGCTTTTAGCCGCGGCTCGCGCCCGTCTCTGGGGTCCGCGTTTTTAGCCGCGGCTCCCGCCTGTCTTTCCTTTAAGCAGCTCTCTTAAACCCCTCTCCTCGCGCACCAGGAAACAAAGAGGGAAGAAAAAGTCTCTTGCCTCTTCAGCAGCTCCAGACCTTTTCCCGGACTCCCTCCTGGCTAGCCGTGGTGCACCAACCCCTTCAGGCTATGTTCAAGCCGCCAACCCCAGTCCTCTCCCTGCGCTCCGACCTAAGCCCGAGCCTCAGCTCGCAGCCCCACCCGCCCCGGCGGGTGAGCAGACAAGCCTCTCGGTCTGGTGAGTGCCGGTCGGCACCTATCCTCTCTATGCGGGAATCTCCCCACTTTGCCCTCCGCACCCCTCTTGCTGTGCTCTCCTCCGCGGCTCCGAAGCTCCCCCCTCTGCCTCCCGCAGTCTCCACCCGCGAAGGGGCTTCCTATTGTGTGGAAACCTTTCCTCCTTCACAGCTCCCTCCCACTGGTACAGGTCCCGTCCCTATTCTTTTGTCTGTTTTTTCTTTTTTTCTTTTGCCCTACCCAGGTACGTGGGGAGTTTCTTGCCTTTTGGGAGGTCTGAGGTCTTCTGCCAGTATTCAATAGGTGTTCTGTAGGAGTTGCTCCACGTGTAGATGTATTTCTGGTGTATATGTGGGGAGGAAGGTGATCTCCGTGTCTTACTCTTCCGCCATCTCTACTACTCATGGTTCATTTTTTAACCAAAAAGTTCTTAAATCCAAATCAGAAAATGGCAAAGGGGATAGAAGCCGCCAGAAAAAGTAGTGAAGTGGTAAATTGGGAAAGACAAGTAAAGAGGTAGGAGAAAACTGACAAAATAGACTCATTTCACCAATGTTACAAAATTGAAATGGTAAGGACATGGAAGCAACCTAAATGTCCATCGACAGATGAATGGATAAAGAAGATGTGGCACATATATACAATGGAATATTACTCAGCCATAAAAAGAAACGAAGTTGAGTTATTTGTAATGTGGTGGATGGACCTAGAGTCTGTCATACTGAGTGAAGTAAGTCAGAAAGAGAGAGACAAATACCGTATGCTATCACATATATATGGAATTTAAGAAAAACAAATGTCATGAAGAACCTAGGGGTAAGACAGGAATAAAGATGCAGACGTAGAGAACGGACTTGAGGATACAGGGGGGGAAAGGGAAACTGGGACGAAGTGAGAGAGTAGCATTGACATATATACACTACCAAATGTAAAATGGATGGCTAGTGGGAAGCTGTTGCATAGCACATGGAGATCAGCTTTATGCTTTGAGACGACCTAGAGGGGTGGGATAGGGAGGGTGGGAGGGAGACACAAGAGGGCGGGGATATGGGGATATATGTATACATACAGCTGATTCACTTTATTTTACAGCAGAAACTAACACAACATTGTAAAGCAATTATACCCCAATAAAGATATTTAAAAAATTGAAATGGTGAAAGGGGAATAGACATGAAGGAGAAGTAGAGGAAATTACGAGAAAGAGGATAAGCAATAGATGTTGATAGAATGATATCAAAACTGTTTAGCAAACTGATGAAGCTTGTGGGCTGAGGAGCCCGTGGCTGCCTAAATTCAAATTCAAGATCAGCCACTTCCTAACTGTATGACCTCGGACAAGTTACTTAATCTCCCTGTATTTTAGTTTCCTCATTTGTAAAATGGAAATAATAATAGTACCTACCTCACAGGGTTATTGAGAAAATTGATTGAGTTAACATATTGAAAGCACCTAGTATAGTTCCTGGCACAGGGTAAGCACTCAGTAAATGTTGGCTATTATTTTTATTATATGCCAACAAGAGAGAAAAGTCAAACCATACTACCAGCGGGTTCCAAAATAGCTATAATGAAGGAAAAGAATTAGAAGAGTTATGCTAACACTAAACGAGAAAATAGATATCTGAGCAAGTCTTAGGAAGGTTCAAATAAAGAAACACTGAAAATCTATATTGCTGACTTTTGATACCAGGACTGGGAGATGACTGTTGCAAAATCTTTGCCAGTAACAATTAAGCTGTTTTGAATAGTGCAGGTATCTGGCTCTGCCTGGGTGAGGTAGCCACCTGATGTTTTACATAAATATCTTGATGTCATGATCAAAGAATCCCTGATCTCTGGCCTCATGGACATGAAAACAGCAAATGCATATTAGCAAATGCAGTTGACTGGGCCCTGTGCTTTTTCTTAAAGATTGACTTTGTGGTTTACAGTTCACCAGGGCAATAAGAAGCTAGATGTTTCTGGTAAAGAGAAAAAAAATTGCCTCACCACAAAGCTGCAGACACATTTCTCAAAGTTTTCAGAAATGTGTTTGTTGAACCTGATCTATCCTCTGAATACATTTGTGTTGATGATATGAAAGACAAAATGTACTTGAGGAAATGATTTTATCCAGCTATTGGAAGAGGGAGAACATTGATTAATAAGTAAGGAAGGGGGCCTGGGGTTTTATAGAGGCAGGTAAATAAGAGAGTCATCTGCAAGTTTTATAGGAATCATTAGGAAGGATGGAGACAGGTCTTATCTCAGAATAATAGGCCAGGGTAGGATGGTCCCTTGCAGTTAGCCTTTTCCTGGAAAACAAAAGAGCAGGGGTGGGGGTTCTTAACCATCACTGCTTTCTGGGGAGAACAGGACTCAGATAAACTTCAACATTGTAATTTCCTCCTTTTGTTTAAGACAAACATCATCCATCACCAAATAATTCAGAGGCAATCATAAGCCACCTGAGTAGGGTAAACAAGCGTCTAAGAAATAGTCTCGTGAGGACTCTTGGTGTTATTCCTATAAAACCATCTGTCGAGAGGTGGTGGCAAAAGTCAGTTTTATGGTCTTGGAGATCAGGCATCTTAAAAGGGGGAAGAATAAACTGAAAAACAAGAAATAGTAATGAAAAAGATTATATTATAGTAAGGAGCCAAGAATTGGACCATGAAGGTAACCAGTCAAGTGAATTCTAAGACTTAAGTGGAGGAAAATCCATTTTGCAGCACCATTTATGGAACTAGGATATAAGTACTCTTGGTGACAATGTCCAAAGTCTAGTTTACCTCTCATATACGGATGTGTATGACCTGAACATTTCTCCAGACTTCCTTAGTGGTCCAGGGAGCAGCTTGTTCAAGAATTCCAGTCATGCATGGTCTGCTGCAGTGATGAGTTCTTCCAGGTTTATTTCAAGTCATGGGGCTTTAGTTTGCAGGGCTGCCTCATATCCCAGAGAAGAGAGAAAGCTGTAAGGAAACATAGGGTCCCAATAGGGATTTGGGCAGTCAGGTGTTAGTTCTTGGTGTCTCCAAGTTAGGCAGCAGGAAGAAAATTTGGAAAAGTTAGTTTTGAGGATATTAGCCAGGTATTGAAGAAAACTGGAAAAATTGAAAAGTTGGTAAGCATCAACAATTTGGGCAGGGTTATAGGGTCCGGCCCAATTTCAAAATAGGTACCAAAACTGGTTTTTCCACACAGGGATGGAAGTCAATTATATCTCTACCACAGAAAACAAAGTTTGCATACTCATCAGCAGCCTACGGTTTATAAAGAGATGCAAAATTGTTCAAAGACAGTAACTAGATTCTGATACCCTGGTATGTTGTGCTATAGATAAAGCAGAGTTTTCCTATGAAACAAAAAATTTCTCTATACAGTCACCTTCTTTTGATCAAAGATAATCTCAAAGAAAGATTATTCTTTTTTTTTTTTGCTGTACGCGGGCCTCTCACTATTGTGGCCTCTCCCGTTGTGGAGCACAGGCTCCGGAAGCGCAGGCTCAGCGGCCATGGCTCATGGGCCCAGCCGCTCCGCGGCATGTGGGATCCTCCCAGACTGGAGCACAAACCCGTGTCCCCTGACTCTCAACCACTGTGCCACCAGGGAAGCCCAGAAAGATTATTCTTAAACTCAAAATAAGACTGATCCCACAAGCAACAAAAGAAAAAAATAGAATAATTGGACTTGGTAAAACTTTAAAACTTTTGTACATCAAAGGACATCATCAAGAAAGTAAAAAGACAACCTACAGAATAAAGGAAAATATTTACAAATCATATATGTGATGAGCGTCTGGTATCCAGGATATAAAGAACTCATACAACTCAACAACAAAAAGACAAACAACCCAATGTAAAAATTGGCAAAGGACTTGAATAGACGTGTCTGCAAAGAAGATATCAAATGGCTAATAAGCACACAAAACAATGTTTGACATCATCAGTCATCAGGGAAATGTAAATCAAATCCACAATGAGACACCACTTCATGCCCACTAGGATGGCTACATTAAAAAAAAAACAACAACAACAGAAAACAACAAGTACTGGTGAGGATGTGGAAAATTAGAACCCTTATACATTGCTAGTTAGAATATAAAATGCAGCCCCTGTAGAAAACAGCTTGGTTATTCCTCAAAAGTTAAACATAGAATTACCGTATGTCCTAGCAATTCCACTCCTAGGTTTGTATCCAAAAGGATTAAAAACAGGTACTCAGAAAAATACTTGTACACAAATGTTCATAGCAGCAATATTCACAGTAGTCAAATGGTGGAAACAACCCAAATTTCCATCAACAGATGAATGTATAAACAAAAGTGGTATATGCATACAATGGAATGTTACTCATAAAAAGGAGTGGAAGTACTGATGATTGCTATAACATGGATGAACCTCAAACACATGCTAAGTAAAAGAAGCAGACAACCTGAAAGAGAAATTAAGGAAACACTCCCATTTACCATTGCAACAAAAAGAATAAAATACCTAGGAATAAACCTACCTAAGGAGACAAAAGACCTGTATGCAGAAAACTATTAGACAATGATGAAATAAATTAAAGATGATACAAACAGATGGAGAGATATACCATGTTCTTGGATTGGAAGAATCAACATTGTGAAAATGACTATACTACCCAAAGCAATCTACAGACTCAATGCAATCCCTATCAAACTACCACTTTTTCCACAGAACTAGAAAAAAAAATTTCACAATTTGTATGGAAACACAAAAGACCCCAAATAGCCAAAGCAACCTTGAGAAAGAAAAACGGAGATGGAGGAATCAGGCTCCCAGACTTCAGACTATACTCCAAAGCTACAGTAATCAAGATAGTATGGTACTGGCCCAAAAACAGAAGTATAGATCAATGGAACAGGATAGAAAGCCCAGAGATAAACCCATGTACATATGGTCACCTTATTTTTGATAAAGGAGGCAAGAATATACAATGGAGAAAAGACAGCCTCTTCAGTAAGTGGTGCTGGGAAAACTGGACAGCTGCATGTAAAATAATGAAATTAGAACACTCCCTAACACTATACACAAAAATAAAATCAAAATGGATTAAAGACCTAAATGTAAGGCCAGACACTGTAAAACTCTTAGAGGAAAACATAGGCAGAACACTCTATGATGTAAATCACAGCAAGATCCTTTTTGACCCACCTCCTAGAGAAATGGAAATAAAAACAAAAATAAACAAATGGGACCTAATGAAACGTCAAAGCTTTTGCACAGCAAAGGAAACCATAAACAAGACCAAAAGACAACCCTCAGAATGGGAGAAAATATTTGCAAATGAAGCAATGGACAAAGGATTAATCTCCAAAATTTACAAGCAGCTCATGCAGCTAAATATGATAAAAAACAAACAACCCAACCCAAAAATGGGCAGAAAACCTAAATAGACATTTCTCCAAAGAAGATATACAGATTGCCAACAGACACATGAAAGGATACTCAACATCACTAATCATTACAGAAATGCAAATCAAAACTACAATGAGGTATCACACCAGTCAGAATGGCCATAATCAAAAAATCTACAAACAGTAAATGCTGGAGAAGGTGTGGAGCAAAGGGAACCCTCTTGCACTGTTGGTGGGAATGTAAATTGATACAGCCACTATGGAGAACAGTATGGAGGTTCCTTAAAAAACTAAAAATAGAACTACCATACAACCCAGCAGTCCCACTACTGGGCATATACCTTGAGAAAACCATAATTCAGAAAGAGTCATGTGCCACAATGTTCATTGCAGCACTATTTACAATAGCCAGGACGTGGAAGCAACCTAAGTGTCCATCAACAGGTGAATGGATAAAGAAGATGTGGCACATATATACAATGGAATATTACTCAGCCATAAAAAGAAATGAAATTGAGTTATTTGTAGTGAGGTGGATGGACCTAGAGTCTGTCATACAGAGTGAAGTAAGTCAGAAAGAGAAAAACAAATACCATATGCTAACACATATATCTGGAATCTAAAAAAAAAAAAAAGGTTCTGAAGAACGTAGGGGCAGGACAGGAATAAAGACGCAGATGTAGAGAATGGACTTGAGGACACGGGGAAGGGGAAGGGGAAGCTGGGACGAAGTGAGAGATTGGCATGGACATATATTCACTACCAAATGTAAAATAGATAGCTAGTGGGAAGCAGCCGCGTAGCACAGGGAAATCAGCCCGGTGCTCTGTGACCACCTAGAGGGGTGGGATAGGGAGGGTGGGAGCGAGACACAAGAGGGAGGAGAGGGCTTCCCTGGTGGTGCAGTGGTTGAGAGTCCGCCTGCCGATGCAGGGGATGCGGGTTCGTGCCCCGGTCCGGGAAGATCCCACATGCCATGGAGCAGCTAGGCCTGTGAGCCATGGCTGCTGAGCCTGGGCATCCGGAGCCTGTGCTCCGCAATGGGAGAGGCCACAACAGTGAGAGGCCCGTGTACCACACACACACACACACAAAAAAAAAAAAAAAAGGAGGGAGGATATATGGGGATGTGTGTATATGTATAACTGATTCACTTTGTTATAAAGCAGAAACTAACACGCCATTGTAAAGCAATTATACTCCAATAAAGATGTTTAAAAAAAAAAAGCAGACAGAAGATCACATATTATTCTTTGGTGCCACTTATATGTAATATCCAGAATAGGTAAATCTGTAGAGACAGAATGCAGATTGGTGGTTGTCAGAGACTAGCGGGAGGGAAGAATAGGGGAACAACTGTTTGATTAGTGCAGGGTTTTCTTCTGAGGTGTGAAAATGTTTTGGGAGTAGATTGAGGTGGAGATTGTGCAATGTTAGAAATGTACTAAATGCCACTGAATTGTATGCTTTAAAATTGTTATTTTTGTATTATGTGACTTTTACCTCAATTAAAAAATATTTAAAAATAAAAATTAGGCCTTATTAGAGAGCCTGATCACTTATATAGGTGCAGCAAAAATGGTAATTTACCATATACACCTTAAGCTTGCTTTGTTGGAATTTTTCATAAGAAATCTCATTTTGAAAATTTAAAAGCCTATTAAGGCTAGGAAACTAAACTGAAATGAGTTTACCTGCATTACCTATAAATTTGGAAGAATTTCTCTCTTCTTACGTTACCACAAATATTCTAAGGTTCCAGAGCCTGCCAGGAAGTAACCTTCCTTACTCCCTTGTAAGGCTGGGAACACTATAAGCCAGGTACCAGGCTAGATTTCCCAAGAGAGTTTTGTATGTATTGGCTCAATAAAGTCAACCTTAGTTCATTAAAAGTGTCAGATTAAATCCGGTTCAACAAGCATCTTTCACAAATATGACATTCCAGGCAAGGCCCTGGTTACATAACCAATGCTTCCAGTCATGTCCTGATAACAAGTAGGACAGACAGATTCTCATTGAACCTATACAGGTAATTATATTGCTGTGAAAATAAAAATAAGGTAAGAGTTTCCAAATCCTGGAGGGCTCAGGCACAGGGACTGTGACAAATAAAACATATAATGGCCAGTGAGGGCATTAATGAATCTCTAGGCACTTCCTATACAGCATAGAATTCCTCACATATTTATATTAATAACATTTTGCCTATACCAATTTAACTTATGGAAGGCTAAGCATCTCTTCTGGTTTGGCAACTTCTCATGCATGTCATCAATAGTAATGTATCAAATAAACCTAATTATTTCTAGCACCTCTTATTTTCTAAGGTAGAAGAACAAATCCTTTGTGATTTCACGGAGGGCCTCTGGATTTGATTAACATAGGATAATGGATTACTGAAAAACAATACTTGGTTCTCAATGACAATAAAAGATTTTAGAAGTGAGCATAGGAGGTAATATGATTATAAAGAATCTCATCTCTTGTAAGTGAAAAGACTTTGCTTTCTTAAATAATCAAGGACGTAATAAAGACAACATAAACCATAGAAGGCTATTCTGATAAGACAGAATCTTTGTTATCGAGGAAGATTACTTAGACAAAAAAGCAAAACCTTTACAACCTGTTATTAAAAGAAGGAAGTCAATCCAAAAAATTTGTCATTTTAGCAGAGAGAAAATCAAAATCTAGTTTTGCATCGCTATAATACTTGATACTAAAGTTCTTTTTCGAAATCTTGTAAATAAGCCCCATCAAACCTTAGCTAACTTTGACCCCAACAAATAAAATCCTCTTTGGATTTCAGAGGCTCTCTGGTGTTTTGGTAAATCTAAATGAATATTGCCTTTAATTTTTCCAATATATAATATATATAACCATGTGATTCATGCTGCAAGTGAAATCAGGAAGCAGTACAGTGTTGAAGCAAGAGTAATGTTCACTTCATTTGTCTTCCTGATCCTTGTACTTTATTTTACACGTCAGTATCTACATTACATACTTGTATTTTCTGTGAAAGAAACAAATAAATCTTGGCAGTTTGATTTTCAAAAAAAAAAAAAACTTTCTATATCCATACACATCCCTTATAGTACAACTTCTCAAACTGGCAAAAAAGAACATGTTCATTAACAGACCCAAATACATATAACCTCTCTGTAGCATGTAAAAATAAGAAACAAAAGTATATAAACCCCAAAATCATGCTTAGTAATTAATGCATTCTCTTACCTAGAAATGATCGAGGTACCTAATGAATATCCATTAAGTAACTCAATTTAGTATCAGCCCACAGTCTTCAGTTACCTAAAGATCTTTTATTTTTATTTTATTTTACCTAAAGATCTTATAAATTATCTTCAGGCTGACGTACTACAAAACATAATTACTGTTGAAATAAAGTTTGTCAGGATAATGACTCAATTTGTTTAAACAAATTAACATTTGTCATAATCTCAGACATTTAGTAGAAGTAATATTAGCTCATTCAATCAGTAAACCTGTACAAATTTAGGAAGAATATACCCAAGTACAATAAAAATCTTCAAGTATATTATACTTAACACTGATAAAGAAAAAACAGCTGATTTTAGTAAACCAAAATTATTAAATTAGTCTTGTTTCCCAAAGATTTACATAAATTATACAAACTTAAATTCTTAAAACATTTGAGCTTGTTTTTATAAGAATCCTTTTTTAGCACATTAAAGGTCTTGAAAGTTCAATTTCCTTATTTTCTGGGAATTTTAGGAATATTCTGTTTATCTAAGCACTTATTTATTTCTATAAACCAATGAGAATAGAGCTCTTTTAATTTAAGAAAATATTAGGAGAATATTACACACTGACAAAGCCTTTCTGAATTACAGACGTCATCATCATTATTATTCAGTCAATTGTCGTAGGGGAAACGTTCATCAATAAGGAACATCTCAGAAAAGAAAGGGGAGCCAGGAGTTTTATAGAGTAAGGTAAACAGGAGGGTCATCTGTGACTCTAATGGGCGTCATGGGGAAACACGAAAATGGTTCCCTTTTTTTTTTTAACATCTTTATTAGACTATAATTGCTTTACAATGTTGTGTTAGTTTCTGCTATATAACAAAGTGAATCAACTATACGTATGCATATGTCCCCATATCTCCTCCCTCTTGCATTTCCCTTCCACCCTCCCTATCCCACCCCTCTAGGTGGTCACAAAGCACTGAACTGTTCTCCCGTGCAAGCAGCTGTTTTCTACTAGCTATCTATTTTACATTTGGTAATGTATATAAGTCCATGCCACTCTCTCACTTCGTCCCAGCTTACCCTTCCCCCTCCCCGTGTCTTCAAGTCCATTATCTTCGTCTGTGTCTTTATTTCTGTCCTGCCCCTGGGTTCATCAGAACCTTTTCCTTTTCTTTTTTACATTCCATATATATGTGTTAGCATATGGTATTTGTTTTTCTCTTTCTGACAAACTACACTCTGTATGACAGACTCTAGGTCCATCCACCTCACTACAAATAACTCAATTTTGTTTCTTTATAATGGCTGAGTAATATTCCATTATGTATATGTGCCACATCTTCTTTATCCATTCATCTGTGAATGGACACTTAGGCTGCTTCAATAACCTGGCTATTGTAAATAGTGCTGCAATGAACACTGGTACATAACTCTTTCTGAATTATGGTTTTCTCAGGGTATATGCCCAGTAGTGGGATTGCTGGGTCGTATGGTAGTTCACTTTTTAGTTTTTTAAGGAACCTCCATACTGTTCTCCATAGTGGCTGTATCAATTTACATTCCCACCACCAGTGCAAGAGGGTTCCCTTTGCTCCACACCCTCTCCAGCATTTATAGTTTGTAGATTTTTTTTTTTTCGGTACGCGGGCCTCTCACTGTTGTGGCCTCTCCCGTTGCGGAGCACAGGCTCCGGATGCACAGGCTCAGCGGCCATGGCTCACCGGCCCAGCGGCTCCGCGGCATGTGGGATCTTCCCAGACCAGGGCATGAACCCGCGTCCCCTGCATCGGCAGGCTGACTCTTAACCACTGCGCCACCAGGGAAGCCCTATAGTTTGTAGATTTTTTAATGATGGCCATTCTGAACGGTGTGAGGTGATACCTCATTGTAGTTTTGATTTGCATTTCTCTAATAATTAGTGATGTTGAGCATCCTTTCATGTGTTTGTTGGCAATCTGTATATCTTCTTTGGAGAAATGTCTATTTGGGTTTTCTGCCCATTTTTGGATTGGGTTGTTTGTTGTTTTGATATTGAGGTGCATGATCTGCTTGTATATTTTGGAGATTAATCCTTTGTCAATTGCTTCGTTTGCAACTATCCTCTCCCATTCTGAGGGTTGTCCTTTCGTCTTGTTATGGTTTCCTTTGCTGCCTAAAAGCTTTTAAGTTTCATTAGGTCCCATTTGTTTATTTTTGTTTTTATTTCCATTTCCCTAGGAGGTGGGTCAAAAAGGATCTTGCTGTGATTTATGTCACAGAGTGTTGTGCCTATGTTTTCCTCTTAAGAGTTTTATAGTGTCCGACCTTACATTTAGGTCTTTAATCCATTTTGATTTTATGTTTGTGTATGGTGTTAGGGAGTGTTCTAATTTCATTATTTTACATGTAGCTGTCAAGTTTTCCCAGCACCAGTTATTGAAGAGGCTGTCTTTTCTCCATTGTATATTCTTGCCTCCTTTATCAAAAATAAGGTGACCATATGTGCGTGGGTTTATCTCTGGGCTTTCTATCCTGTTCCATTGAACTATATTTCTGTTTCTGTGCCAGTACTGTACTGTTTTGCCTACGGTAGCTTTGTAGTATAGTGTGAAGTCCAGGAGCCTGATGCCTCCAGCTCTGTTTTTCGTTCTCAAGATTGCTTGGCTATTCGGGATCTTTTGTGTTTCCATACAAATTGTGAAATTTTTTGTTCTAGTTCTGTGAAAGATGCCATTGGTAGTTTGATAAGGATTGCATTGAATCTGTAGATTGCTTTGGGTAGTACAGTCATTTTCACAGTGTTGGTTGTTCCAATCAAAGAACATGGTATATCTCTACATCTGTTTCTATCATCTTTAACTTCTTTCATCAGTGTCTTACAGTTTTCTGCATACAGGTCCTTTCTCTCCTTAGGTAGTTTTATGCCTAGGTATTTTATTCTTTTTGTTGCAGTGGTAAATGGGAATGTTTCCTTAATTTCTCTTTCAGATTTTTCATCATTAGTGTGTAGGAATGCAAGAGATTACTGTGCGTTAATTTTGTGTCCTGCTACTTTACCAAATTCATTGATTAGCTCTAGTAGTTTGCTGGTACCATCTTTAGGATTCTCTATGTACAGTATCATGTCATATGCAGATATTGACAGTTTTACTTCTTTTCCAATTTGGATTCCTTTTATTTCTTTTTCTTCTCTGATTGCTGTGGCTAAAATTTCCAAAACTATGTTGAATAATAGCAGAGAGAGTGTGCCACCTTGTCTTGTTCCTGATATTAGCGGAAATGGTTTCAGTTTTTTACCATTGAGAACGATGTTGGCTCTGGGTTTGTCATATATGGCCTTTATTATGTTGAGGTAGGTTCCCTCTATGCCTACTTTCTGCAGTTTTTATCATAAATGGGTGTTGAATTTTGTCAAAGGCTTTTCCTGCATCTACTGAGATTATCGTATGGTTTTTATCCTTCAGTCTGTTAATATGGTGTATCACACTGATTGATTTGCCTATGTTGAAGAATCCTTGCATTCCTGGAATCAACCCCACTTGATCATGGTGTATGATACTTTTAATGTGCTGTTGGATTCTGTTTGCTAGTATTTTGTTGAGGATTTTCGCATCTCTGTTCATCAGTGTTACTGGCCTGTGGTTCTCTTTTTTTGTGACATCTTTTTCTGGTTTTGGTGTCAGGGTGATGGTGGCCTCGTAGAATGAGATTGGGAGTGTTCTTCCCTCTGCCCTATTTTGGAAGAGTTTGAGAAGGATCGGTGTTAGCTCCTCTCTAAATGTTTGATAGAATTTACCTGTGAAGCCATCTGGTCCTGGACTTTTGTTTGTTAAAGATTTTTAATCACAGTTTCAATTTCAATGCTTGTGATTGGTCTGTTTATATTTTCTTTTTTCTTTTTTTTTTGTGGTACGCGGGCCTCTCACTGTTGTGGCCTCTCCCATTGCGGAGCACAGGCTCTGGACGCGCAGGCTCAGCAGCCATGACTCACGGGCCCAGCCGCTCCGCGGCATGTGGGATCTTCCCAGACCGGGGCACGAACCCGTGTCCCCTGCATTGGAAGGCGGACTCTCAACCACTGCACCACCAGGGAAGCCCTGTTTATATTTTCTATTTCTTCCTGGTTCAGTCTCGGAAAGTTGTGCTTTTTTTAAAAAAAAAATTAATTAATTTTAACATCTTTATCAGAGAATAATTGCTTTACAATGGTGTGTTAGTTTCTGCTGTATAACAAAGTGAATCAGCTACACATATATCCCCATTTCTCCTGCCTCTTGTGTCTCCCTCCCACCCCTCTAGGTGGACACAAAGCACCGAGAAGTTCTCCCTTTCCCATACTCCTGCTTCCCACTAACTATCTATTTTACATTTTGTAGTGTATATATGTCCACGCCACTCTCTCACTCCGTCCCAGCTTACCCCTCACCCTCCCCATGTCCTCAAGTCCATTCTCTACATCTGCGTCTTTTTCCTGTCCTACCCCTCGGTTCTTCAGAACCAGTTTTTTTTTTCTTACATTCCATATGTGTGTGTTAGTATACAGTATTTTTTTTCCTCTTTCTGCCTTACTTCACTCTGTATGACAGTCTCTAGTTCTATCCACCTCACTGCAGATAACTCAATTGCATTTCTTTTTATGGCTCAGTAATAGTCCATGGAAATATGTGCCACATCATCTTTATCCATTCATCTGTCGATGGACACTTAGGTTGCTTCAGTGTCCTGGCTATTGTAAATAGTGCTGCAATGAACATTGTGGTACATGGCTATTTTTGAATTATGGTTTTCTCAGGGTATATGCCCTGTAATGCGTATGCTTGGTCATATGGTAATTCTATTTTCAGTTTCTTAAGGAACCTCCAAATTGTTCTCCATAGTGGCTGTATCAATTTACATTCCCACCAACAGTGCAAGAGGGTTCCCTTTTCTCCACACCCTCTCCAGCATTTATTGTTTGTAGATTTTTTTTTTTACAGTTTTCTTTTAACATCTTTATTGGAGTATAATTGCTTTACAGTGGTATGTTAGTTTCTGCTTTATAACAAAATGAATCAGTTATATATATATACATATGTTCCCATATCTCTTCCCTCTTGCGTCTCCCTCCCTCCCACCCTCCCTATCCCACCCCTCCAGGTGGTCACAAAGCACCGAGCTGATCTCCCTGTGCTATGCAGCTGCTTCCCACTAGCTATCTACCTTACGTTTGGTAGTGTATATATGTCCATGCCTCTCTCTCACTTTGTCACAGCTTACCCTTCCCCCCCCCATATCCTCAAGCCCATTCTCTAGTAGGTCTGTGCCTTTATTCCTGTTTTACCCCTAGGTTCTTCATGACATTTTTTTCTTAAATTCCATATATATATTAGGACACGATATTTGTCTCTCTCTTTCTGACTTACTTCACTCTGTATGACAGACTGTAGGTCTATCCATCTCATTACAAATAGCTCAATTTCATTTCTTTTTATGGCTGAGTAATATTCCATTGTATATATGTGCCACATCTTCTTTATCCATTCATCCGATGATGGACACTTAGGTTGTTTCCATCTCCAGGCTATTGTAAATAGAGCTGCAATGAACATTTTGGTACATGACTCTTTTTGAATATGGTTTTCTCAGGGTATATGCCCAGTAGTGGGATTGCTGGGTCATAGGGTAGTTCTATTTGTAGTTTTTTAAGGAACCTCCATACTGTTCTCCACAGTGGCTCTATCAATTTACATTCCCACCAACAGTGCAAGAGGGTTCCCTTTTCTCCACACCCTCTCCAGCATTTATTGTTTACAGATTTTTTGATGATGGCCATTCTGACCGGTGTGAGACGATATCTCATTGTAGTTTTGATTTGCATTTCTCAAATGATTAGTGATGTTGAGCATTCTTTCATGTGTTTGTTGGCAGTCTGTATATCTTCTTTGGAGAAATGTCTACTTAGGTCTTCTGCCCATTTTTGGATTGGGTTGTTTGTTTTTTTGTTATTAAGCTGCATGAACTGTAGATATTTTGATGATGGCCATTCTGACTGGTGTGAGGTGATACCTCATTGTAGTTTTGATTTGCAGTTCTCTCATGATTAGTGATCTTGAGCATTCTTTCATGTGTTTGTTGGCAGTCTGTATATATTCTTTGGAGAAATGTCTATTTGGGTCTTCTGACTATTTTTGGTTTGGATTGTTTGCATTTTAGATATTGAGCTACATGAGCTGCTTGTATATTTTGGAGATTGATCCTTTGTCAGTTTCTTCATTTGCAAATATTTTCTCCCATTCTGAGGGTTGTCTTTTCGTCTTATTTATGGTTTCCTTTGCTGTGCAAAAGCTTTTAACTTTTATTAGGTCCCATTTGTTTATTTTTGCTTTTATTTCCATTTCTCTAGGAGGTGGGTCAAAAAGAATCTTGCTGTGATTTATGTCATAGAGTGTTCTGCCTATGCTTTCCTCTAAGAGTTTATACTTTCTGGCCTTACATTTAGGTCTTTAAACCATTTTGAGTTTGTTTTTGTGTATCATGTTAGGGCGTGTTCTGGTTTCATTCTTCTACATATAACTGTCCAGTTTTCCCAGCACCACTTATTGAAGATGTGGTCTTTTCTCCATTGTATATTCTTTCCTCCTTTATCAAAGGTAAGGTTACATATGTGTGTCGGTTTATCTCTGGGCTTTCTATCCTGTTCCATTGATCTATATTTCTGTTTTTGTGCCAGTACCATACTGTCTTGATTACTGTAGCTTTGTAGTATAGTCTGAAGTCAGGGAACCTGATTCCTCCAGCTCCGGTTTTCTTTCTCAAGATTACTTTGGCTATTTGTGGTCTTTTCTGTTTCCATACAAATTGTGAAATTTTTTGTTCTGGTTCTGTGAAAAATGCCATTGGTAGTTTGATAGGGATAGCATTGAATCTGTAGATTGCTTTGGGTAGTAAAGTCATTTTCACAATGTTAATTCTTCCAATCCAAGAACATGGTATATCTCTACATCTGTTTCTATCGTCTTTAACTTCCTTCCTCAGTGTCTTATAGTTTTCATCATACAGGTCTTTTGTCTCCTTAGGTAGTTTTATGCCAGGTATGTTATTCTTTTTGTTGCAGTGGTAAAATGGGTGTGTTTCCTTAATTTCTCTTTCAGATTTTTCATCATTAGTGTGTAGGAATGCAAGAGATTCCTGTGCATTAATTTTGTATCCTGCTGCTTTATCAAATTCATTGATTAGCTCTAATAGTTTTTCCAGTAGTATCTTTAGGATTCTCTATGTACAGTATCATGTCATCTGCAAACAGTGACAGTTCTCCTTCTTCTTTTCCAATTTGGATTCCATTCATTTCTTTTCCTTCTCTGATTGCTGTGGCTAAAACTTCCAAAACTATGTTGAATAATAGTGGTGAGAGTGGGCAACCTTGTCTTGTTCTCGATCTTAGAGGAAATGATTTCAGTTTTTCAGCATTGAGAATGATGTTGGCTTTGGGATTGTCATATATGGCCTTTATTATGTTGAGGTAGGTTCCCTCTATGCCTACTTTCTGGAGGGTTTTTATCATAAATTGGTGTTGAATTTTGTCTAAAGCTTTTTCTGCATCTCTTGAGATAATCATATGGTTTTTATCCTTCAGTATTTTAATATGGTGTATCACGTTGATTGATTTGCATATATTGAAGAATCCTTGCATTCCTGTGATAAACCCCACTTGATCATGGTGTATCATCCTTCTAATGTGCTGTTGGATTCTGTTTGCTAGTATTTTTTGAGAATTTTTGCATCTCTGTTAATCAGTGATATTGGCCTGTAGTTTTCTTTTTTTTGACATCCTTGTATGCTTTTGGTATCAAGGTGATGGTGGCCTCGTAGAATGTGTTTGGGAGTGTTCCTTCCTCTGCTATATTTTGGAAGAGTTTGAGAAGGGTAATTTATAGCTCTTCTCTAAATGCTTGATAGAATTCTCCTGTGAAGCCATCTGGTCCTGGGCTTTTGTTTGTTGGGAGAGTTTTAATCACAGTTTCAATTTCAGTGGTTGTGATTGGTCTGTTTATATTTTCTTCTTCCTGGTTCAGTCTCGGAAGGTTGTGCTTTTCTATAAATTTGTCCATTTCTTCCAGGTTGTCTATTTTATTGGCATAGAATTGCTTGTAGTAATCTCTCATGATCCTTTGTATTTCTGCAGTGTCACGTTACTTCTTCTTTTTCATTTCTAATTCTATTGATTTGAGTCTTCTCCCTTTTTTTCTTGATGAGGCTGGCTAATGGTTTATCAATTTTGTTTATCTTCTCAATGAACCATCTTTTAGTTTTATTGATCTTTGCTATTTTTTCATTTATTTCTGATCTGATCTTTATGATTTCTTTCCTTCTGCTAACTTTGGGGGTTTTTTGTTTTTCTTTGTCTAATTGATTTAGGTTAAGGTTAGGTTGTTTATTTGAGATTTTTCTTGTTTCCGAGGTAAGAGTGTATTGCTATAAACTTCCCTCTTAGAACTGCTTTTGCTGCATCCCATAGGTTTTGGGTCATCGTGTTTGCATTGTCATTTGTTTCTAGGTGTTTTTTAGTATCCTCTTTGATTTCTTCAGTGGTCTCTTGGTTATTTAGTAAGGTATGGTTTAGCCTCCCTGTGTTTGTATTTTTTACGGTTTTTTTCCTGTAATTGATATCTAGTCTCATAGCGTTGTGGTTGGAATAGATACTTGATACAATTTCTGTTTTCTTAAATTTACCAAGGCTTGATTTGTGACCCAAGATATGATCTATCCTGGAGAATGTTTCATGAGCACTTGAGAGGAATGTGTATTCTGTTGTTTTTGGATGGAATGTCCTATAAATATCAGTTAAGTCCATCTTGTTTAATGTGTCATTTAAAGCTTGTGTTTCCTTATTTATTTTCATTTTGGATGATCTGTCCATTGGTGAAAGTGGGGTGTTAAAGTCCCCTCCTATGAATGTGTTACTGTCAATTTCCCCTTTGATGGCTGTTAGCGTTTGCCTTATGGACTGAGGTGCTCCTATGTTGGGTGCATAAATATTTACAATTGTTACATCTTCTTCTTGGGTCGATCCCTTGATCATTATGTAGTGCCCTTCATTGTCTCTTCTAATAGTCTTTATTTTAAAGTCTATTTCGTCTGATATGAGAATTGCTACTCCAGCTTTCTTTTGATTTCCATTTGCATGGAATATATTTTTCCATCCCCTCACTTTCAGTCTGTATGTGTCCCTAGGTCTGAAGTGGGTCTCTTGTAGACAGCATATATATGGGTCTTGTTTTTGTATCCCTTCAGCCAGTCTGTGTCTTTTGGTGGGCACATTCAATCCATTTACCTTTAAGGTAATTATCGATATGTATGTCCCTATTCCCGTTTTCTTAATTGTTTGGGATTTGTTATTGTAGGTCCTTTCCTCCTCTTGTGTTTCTTGCCTAGAGAAGTTCCTTTAGCATTTGTTTTAAAGCTGATTTGGTGGTGCTGAACTCTCTCAGCTTTTGCTTGTCTGTAAAGGTTTTAATTTCTCCATCAAATCTGAATGAGATCCTTGCTTGGTAAAGTAATCTTGGTTGTAGATTTTTCTCCTTCATCACTTTAAATATGTCCTGCCACCCACTTCTGGCTTTCAAAGTTTCTGCTGAAAGATCAGCTGTTAACCTTATGGAGATTCCCTTGTGTGTTATTTGTTGTTTTTCCCTTGCTGCTTTTTGTATGTTTTCTTTGTATTTAATTTTTGATAGTTCGATTAATATGTGTCTTGGCATGTTTCTCCTTGGATTTATCCTGTATGGGACTCTCTGTGCTTCCTGGACTTGATTAACTATTTCCTTTCCCATATTAGGAAAGGTTTCAACTATAATCTCTTCAAATATTTTCTCAGTCCCTTTCTTTTTTTCTTCTTCTTTTGGGACCCCTGTAATTCGAGTGTTGGTGTGTTTAATGTTGTTCCAGAGTTCTCTGAGACTGTCTTCTTTTTGTTCTTTTTTCTTTATTCTGCTCTGCAGTAGTTATTTCCACTATTTTATCTTCCAGGTCGCTTATCCATTATTCTACCTCAGTTTTTCTGCTATTGATTCCTGCTAGAGAAGTTTAAATTTTTTTTATTGTGTTGTTCATCATTGTTTGTTTGCTCTTTAGTTCTTCTAGGTCCTTGTTAAACGTTTCTTGTATTTTCTCCATTCTATTTCCAAGATTTTGGATCCTCTTTACTCTCATTACTCTGAATTCTTTTTCAGGTAGACTGCCTATTTCCTCTTCATTTGTTTGGTCTGGTGGGTTTTTACCTTGCTCCTTCATCTGCTGCATATTTCTCTGTCTTCTCATTTTGCTTAACTTACTGTGTTTGTGGTCTCCTTTTCTCAGGCTGCAGGTTCGTAGTTCCCGTTGTTATTGGTGTCTGCCCCCAGTGGCTAAGTTTGGTTCAGTGGGTTGTGTAGGCTTCCTGGTGGAGGGGACTAGTGCCTGTGTTCTGGTGGATGAGGCTGGATCTTGTCTTTCTGGTGGGCAAGGACATGTCTGGTGGTGTGTTTTGGGGTGTCTGTGGACTTATTATGATTTTAGGCAGCCTCTCTGCTAATGGGTGGGGTTGTGTTCCTGTCTTGCTAGTTGTTTGGCGTGGGGCATCCAGCACTGGAGCTTGCTGGCCGTTGGGTGGCGCTGGGTCTTAGCATTGAGATGGAGCTATCACCAATTGATATTACATGAGGCCAGGAGGTCTCTGGTGGTCCAATGTCCTGAACTTGGCTCTCCTACCGCAGAGGCTCAGTCCTGACACCAAGCCCAAGTACCAGGATCCTATTAACCACATGGCTCAGAAAAAAAGGGAGAAAAAAAAGAAAGAAAAAATAATAATGATAATTTTTTAAAATTATTTAAATAAAAATTATAATTATAATAAAAAAGAAGAGAGCAACCAAACCAATAAAGAAATCCACCAATAATAGCAAGCGCTAAAAACTAAACTAAGATAAGCATAAAAATCAGAAACAAATCAGTCACAGACAGCAATCCCCACATCTACAGTTTCTCCCAAAGTCCACCGCCTCAATTTTGGGATGTTTCATTGTCAGTTCAGGTATTCCACAGATGCACGGTAAATCAAGTTGATTGTGGGGATTTAATCCACTGCTCCTGAGGCTGCATGGAGAAATTTCCATTTCTCGTCTTTGTTCACACAGCTCCTGGGGTTCAGCTTTGGTTTTGGCCCCATCTCTGCATGTAGGCCGTCCTCAGGCATCTGTCCCCACCCAGACAGGATGGGGTTAACGCAGCGGCTGATTAGGGGGCTCTTGTTCATTCAGGCCCGGGGGAGGGAGGGGTACAGTAGTTATAATTGGAATGCCAGGCGAGCCTGTGGTGGCAGAGGCCAGCATGACGTTGCAGCTGCCTGAGGTGTGCCATGTGTTGTCCTGGGGAAGTTGTCCCTAGATCATGGGACCCTGGCATTGGCGGGCTGCACAGGCTCGTGGGGCAGCGGGGGTGTTGTGGGTAGTGACGTGTGCTTGCACACAGGATTCTTGGTGGCTGCAGCAGCAGCATTAACATTTCATGCTTGTCTCTGGGGTCCGAGCTTATAGCCGTGGCTCACGCCCATCTCTGGAGCTCATTTAAGCGGTGCTCTGCCTTCTGTGGGCAGACAGGAAAGGAATCCCCTCTCCTTGCACACCCTGAAACAATGGTCTCTTGCCTCTTAGGCAGGTGCAGACTTTTTCCCCGGACTCCCTCCTGGCTAGCTTTGGTGCACTAGCCCCCTTCAGGCTGTGTTCACGCAGCCAACTCCAGTCCTCTCCCTGGGATCTGAACTCCGAAGGCTGAGCCTCAGCTCCCAGCCCCCACCCGCCACAGCGGTGAGCAGACAAGCCTCTCAGGCTGGTGAGTGCTGGTCGGCACCCATTCTCTGTGTGGGAATCTCTCCACTTTGCCCTCTGCACCCCTGTTGCTGCTCTCTCCTCCGTGGCTCTGAAGCTTCCCCCCCGCCCGCCGCCGCCCACCCCCGTCTCCTCCAGTGAAGGGTCTCCCTAATGTGTGGAAACTTTTCCTCCTTCACAGCTCCCTCCCAGAGGTGCAGGTCCCATCCCTATTCTTTTGTCTCTCTTTTTTCTTTTGCCCTACCCAAGTACATGGGGAGTTTCTTGCCTTTTGGGAAGTCTGAGGTCTTCTGCTAGCATTCAGTAAGTGTTCTGTCGGAGTTGTTTCACATGTAGATGTATTTTTGATGTCTTTGTGGGGAGGAAAGTGATCTCCACATCTTATTCCTCCGCCTCTTGAAGGTCCCCCCTGAAAATGGTTCTTTCTGGAATATGCCAGGACAATGTGGTCTTTTGCAGTTAACTGTTTCTCAGAACACAAAAGGGTGAGGGGTCTCCTACCAATGCTGATTTCTAGAAGCATGGGGCTCAAAGTTCAATACTGTCAATGACATGACTCTGCTTTGTCAGTTTTGTCTGTGGAATTTCTCTGTATTCTCTTTTGTATGCCATACTATTTCTGCTTGCCTTTTTTGTTTGTTTTTTGCTTTTGTTTTTCTGTGCTTATGACTTGGTTCCCTAACTTAATTGTAGGCTCTCTGAGGGAAGGAAGTATGTCTTATATTGATTTGTATTGCTCCTCTTCCCCAATGCCCCCCTCTTTTTGCCTAACAGTGTTCCATCCCAACTACCCAAAAGTTATTGACTTCAGTAGAAAGACATTATTTCTTTTTTGATGTGCTAAGATAGTAAGTAGATATATAAATTGTAAGCTTTTCATAATTGGAAATAAGCATCCAAGAACTTTTAAAGTTACATATTTAACTCTTGTTTACAGGGAATTCAGGGATGGACAAACCTTTTTCTCTAATTGGTTTCTTTCTGCTTGCATACATAATGCCAACCTATTCTTTTGCTTAGGTGATCGCTGAGTTCACCTTCATGAGCAAAGTCTGTGTCTACTGGTATTTTTACCAACTTCCTGCTGTCTGGTGTACCTGTCTCATTGACTCAGCTTGTGAACCAGGGCATTGTTCAGAATATGAAATATTATGGAAGAGATTTCATGAAGGAGTTTATGCATTGTGTAGGCAATAAAAAGACCTTACAATCTCATAGTAACAAAGATGCCATTTTAAATGATGCTCATGCCTAGAATTCTGTTTCAAATAAAATATCAGGGAGAACACAGGAAAAAATGGGCTGAATGTTCAAAGTGTCTGTGGAAGCAAAAGAAACTGAAGCATTTAAGATGAGGCCTTAAAAACAAATTATAACACGTTTGATGATAATGTTCTTTTACATCTACTCAACAAGGCTTAATGGAAGCGCAATAAAAGACTAGGTTAATGTTGACAAGAGTTTAAAGCGACACAGTATCAGTGATAGCAAAAACGGTAAAGGACATCAGTGAAGTCAGTGAAGACAACTTTAGTGAAGGAGACAAAATAACTTTAGAAGAGGCTGCTTCAATCACCATTGTAATAATTGCATATACGGAAAGGCAACCACACTGCACTGCCCAGGAGGTCATGCATTTGTACATTCTCCACTCAGCTTTTATGAGCAACGAGTGCCAAGACTTACTCACACACACAAAAAAAATTTCTAGGTTATGTCATAGGGTCAGTACGGAGAAATCAAGTCACCAACATCTTCTACATATGGCTGAGCAAGATAGTCTTTAAAGCCCCTTCTAGAGTCTAGCTTTCTTAAACTCCTATAAGTAGTCATCAGTGTTCATCATGATGACCCCAGGATACTACAATTTTTAAAAATGATTTCTGAATCATTAGAGAAAGGTTCTGTTTTGTTCGATATAGTTATGATATTTTAAATCTTTGAAAATCAGGGATCCCGAATAGGAAATATTACCAATCAACCTGAATATTTACTTTACCAAAACACTTCATTCCCTAATCATTCTGGGCCGTTTACCATATAATGTTCTTAGGTAGATTTTTGTTTTTCTTAAAAGAAGGGGAAATTGTAAGGGACTAGATCTCAAGGGTTAGATCCTTGGCTAAAGACTCCCTTGGATTGCTTGTGGCTGTTGGCTGTAGCAACTTGTTTTCTTGCAGAGATGAAGCATCTGGTTTTTGTTATCTCAATGATGCTGTCCTGGGAATATTACGATTACGACGGAAATTTGACCGTATTCTCTATGTGGATTTGGATCTGCACCACGGAGATGGTAAGCCCTTCACTTTCAAAGGTGCTTTGCTGCTAGGACTGCAGGTTTTTATCAGTAAAGCTGCTTCTAGGCAACTGGTAACAGGAGAAATGCCTCTTGCAATTGAAATTTTCCTAATCCAGAATCCTGAAGTAGGTAGAGATTCTTTTAACTGATGCAATGCCTCCTGTGCTGACCAAGCTGCTTTAAAATACCAGATTCTTGTAATTTCTCCTCCCCTCTCCTCCAGTAGCAAAGCTCTCCAGTAGAGAACTTTAAGAAGTGGAAATCAGGGTAAGATTTCCTAGTGTTTACTCCAGTGCTTAGTGACCTCCCTCAGTCCACTTCCATAGGTTCTAAATGAAATCTGCAGTCAGAGCTGAGAGTCCTGATGCTTCTCTTAAAATAGAAGAGGTGCATGGTGGACTAACATTCTGAATTTTTCACCAATAGGGATACCAACTCATGCAGAGATCAGAATCTGTGCTTCTTGCTTTGTATTGCTAAAATATTTAGTCCTGCACAAACTCAGGGCACCTTCTCTAACTTTTAATAGCAGCAGACTCTAACAATTTGCCTTAACCCCATTAATCCTCTCTTAGAAGACTTCACTAAAAGGATGTATTAAGCCCTCCTGTGTACTTTTCATCTAGAACGTAGAGCTGCAGTGACAGTTACCCTCATTCTGTTTCTTTACTATAGCCTGTGTATGACACATATTTCCATCGATCTAGGACACTTATCCAGTCAAATTAGTTAAGGATATTCCTTCCCTGCCCCCATATCAGTGATTCCTGCTTCCCTGTTTCCAGGGATCTTTTGAGACAAACTAACAAAACCAAGGCATAAGAGATGAAAAGAATAGTATGTGATGGAAGCTAGGGTCAGCTCTGCTGCCAAAACAGAAAAAGGAAGAAATTGTGGGAGAGACCTCCCAGGGAGTTCAGCTAGATGGACGCTTCCATGGAATGGTGACAGAAAATTAAAGGTAACAGAGAGAAGTGAGAAGGGTTAAAACAACCAACACACTACTTTGAGAACCATGTCCAATTAATATCTGAATACTTTGCCAATGCAGAATCCAGCCTTGCTCAAAACCCTTCAGAGGCTCTTATTGCCTATAACAAGGGTAACATTTGGCCGGTGGCTTGTTTTTGTATGACCAGAGAGCTAAGAATGTTTTTTTACATTTTACAAGGTTGTAGAGCAGAAAAAAATACAATAAAGACCATGTAGTTTTCAAAGCCTAAAATATTTACTATGTAGCCACTTGGTTTGCTAAACCTCAGCCTATAGCAATGGTTCTCAAACTTGAATGTTGATCAGGATGACCTGGTGGTGGGGAGAGCTTGTTTTAAAATGCAGATTCCTTGGCCACATCCACCAGATATTCAGATTTAGTAGGTCTGGTATGGAACCTGGAAATCTCCATATTAATATCACCCCAGTTGTTCCACAGGCTACACTTTGAAAACCAGTGTTCTTCAAGGTAAAGTCCACATTATTTGCCCTGTCTTTCAAGGCCTGCCTCAAAGAGGCCTCACCTCCTCTCTCCAGCCTTCTCTCTTACTACTTGCTGTCCAGGCTACTCTATTCAATGATGCCCAGACACGTCTCACTGTTCCCTCCTCCCTGACTTTGCGGTACTTTTTCCTAACTTAGTTTTGTATTCTTTTCCCCTTTTGCATCTTCAGGTTCTACCCAAGAGCTCAAGTTGGTAGCAGATCTGTCCCAACGACTCCAGCCCAAGTGGTCTCTCCCCCTGTTCACTGTATTGTCCTGTATTGTTTCTATCACTGATTTGATATTTAATTATATATTGTCTTATATTGTGAGCGAATTCTTTAATGTGTATATGGCTTCTCCTCCCATAGAAACTTTCAGTTCCTCCAGAGCAGAAATCAAGTTATTTACTTCTTTCTGTCCTATGCAGTGGCAGGAACAAACAGACCTATGCCTATAGTAGTGGTTCAGTAAAATATTTGTTGAATGAATGAGTGATTATGAAATTCAAACTCTTAGTATCAGAGTTCAAGAATAGAATCAAGTCTATTGAACCATGTAAGAATGAAAGAAGACTGTCACCTGAAACCATTCTTTCCATTTGCAATGTTATTTCTATACCATTTATAGTTTCCTGTTTTAGCCAACTTTTATGGTGTGTTTCATTTCGGTTTATTTCCCCTCTTCAGCACCTCCCTTCCAGTGACCCCTGCCCCACCTCCAAACTCTTACACATTTGGTTTATTTTAAATCTCCCATGATTCCATAACTGGCATCCTGCGGTGGCCTCAGCAGCACCCCTACCCCATCTTCACCTTCTTTCAGCTACCTAACCACTCTTCGCTTTCACAGCGAGCCCCATACCCTCCTCTTTGTCTATGTCCTTTCTTAAAGTATGATTTTCTAACAACACCTAATGGCATCTCCCATGAGAAGTGATACAAATGGCTACTAAACATATGAAAAGGTGCTCAACACCATAAGACTCAGAGAAATGCAAATTAGAACAAGACGGTTCTTTCTGCCTAAGATTAAAAAGAATAGTGATACCCAGTGTCAGTCATGATGTCAGAAAACGGGAACTCTTACACACCATTGAGAGAAGTATAAATTTGTACCACCTTTCTGGATGGATAAATAATCAGGATTTTCATGAATTATCCTTGTCTATACTTCCGTTTCTAAGTTAAAATGCTATTTTAATTTATTTTCTTTTGTTTTATTTTGTTTACCTAATGCCTTGTGCCTGGAGCCTTTAACTGGTTTTAACTGCCTCCCCAGGGCAAAACATAAGGCTTGGGAAATTCAAACATACCTGTGATATACAAATAGAGTCAATATTTTTTTAAGGTCTCTGTTGGCCTCTAATGAAGACTGAAAGCATTAAGTAAACAGAGACAATTTCTTTATTCAAAGTATCAAAGAGGGTAATACATGAATTTGCTAAGAGTTCTTCCATTTTACAAACGGATTATCTGAATACAGTATGTGGTTCTGGGAGGAAAAGTGTAGAGGTGGGCAGCATGTTTATCTGAATAAGTAGTGGCTTGTTAGAGACATCTTCTATCTCCCAGGCCTCTCTTCATTTTCTGACTGTTAAAATGGAAAGGAGACTCCTTTCTAGAAGTTTTTCCTCCTGTCTTTCTCCAGGCTTTAAAAAGCTGTCATTCAAGCTGCTATTAAGGGCTACTTCCATGTTTTAGCCAGAAACATGTACTATAAGTTACTTAGTACACACGGAACTTTGGGTGAACTGCATTTATAACCAAATCTGTATTATAGAGAGGCATTTTATAATTAGGTTTTCACTATGTAATGCCTAATGTTCGTATTGGTCATGTTTTTCAAAGGGTTGCCACATTGTACTTCTTTGAAAAAAATCCCAAGAATTTAACTTAGAACCACTGAAACAAAACATAAAACTTCCAAGATGGTGCCAGTTTCCTTTATGCAGCTCTGTTGACAATGCCGCAATTATGAGCTCCAGCCCTTCCCCACCTTTTAGAACGGGTTGTCAAAGAGAGCCTGTGCATCCCCATTGCTTGGAAATGTCCAGCTTTAACTTGAGTGAATTTGAAAAGGAACCCCAAACTTCGCTTGAGGCCAGAGTTCTACCTCATCTTGTAATGACAGAGATCCAAGACCAGAGTTTTGTTACTTTTATTCCTCAGCTTGCTAGCTTTATTATTGCTACCTTCTCCTCTCTCTTCCTTCCCACAGCTGCTTTCTAGAGTTTCAGTTGTTGAAAACAGAGATTTGTATATATGAAGTGATTCTTCTGCCATTTCTTTCTCTGGTAGGTGTAGAAGATGCCTTCAGTTTCACCTCCAAAGTCATGACGGTGTCCCTGCACAAATTCTCCCCAGGATTTTTCCCAGGCAAGTGATCTGTGTGCTCAGTATTACATTTGAGGAATAAATACTGCAGTTCTATACATTTCTTATATCTTGTATTTCGATAGCTGCATGCTGTGAATGCCATATTGGTGCTACTCCATGCAAAACATTTAACATAGGTCATTTCAGGTGACAGCGATAAAAGGAATGTAATGCTGCTGCTTTTTCCAGATGATTTTCATGGACTGTCAATAGACAGCTCACTTACACTTACAGTACTATCAGGTAGCCTGTGTAACCCTCAACATCCTGATAAGTGCGATGATATATTAGTATTATGTCAATCTGAGACGTATGAAAAATCTAGTGAAGAAGTTAATCTCTATTTTTTTTGTTCATTTGATCCAGCAAGATGGAGACTAAGGTTTTCCCATTTTCTTACAGTTTTCCTACTTCCCCAATACTGTTTACAACAGTTTTTTTTTTAAATTTCATTCCCTTAGAAACCATCATTCATTCAAGATTGTTCTGCTAATTGACCTTTTGATTTTCTGAATTGCTATCAGAGAAGCCTTCAAGTTTTCTAATTCTCATGTTCTTAAAACTGTTCTCCGTGTTCCTCTCTTTGACAGGAACAGGTGATGTGTCTGATGTCGGCCTAGGGAAGGGACGGTACTACAGTGTAAATGTGCCCATTCAGGATGGCATACAGGATGAGAAGTATTACCACATCTGCGAAAGGTATAGCTGCAGTGCTGAGCCAGTAACAAGTACATTACTTTTCTGTAGGATGCAATGGCCCCCAATCCCAAAGAATTCTTGTTTTCAAAGAACCATTTGAAAAAAAATTAAAAAGCTACTATATACTCACATAGCTTTTGTACACTGCTCACTATGCTTATTTGATCAGGTAACCATCCCCTGTCTGAGAGAGCAGAGTGTTTGGACCAGAGCCACACTCTCAGTTTGATCTTACCTGCCACTCTGTATGATTAAGGCCTTCCCAAGAGCAGAGCTTCTCGGCTGTCCTGGGGAATCCCTTGCCTACTAGTTTCTTAGCTAAAACCTGCATATAATATGATTTCATTAGCCTGGGAGGGTCAGTTTCGGCTTTCTGTTATGGAGATCTGCTTCCATCCACTGGTGTGAATATTAGAGAGTTCTTTATTACGAGTTCTTGAGTTCTATCCGTTGTATTAAAATTGGAGTCAGAAATCTGTTCTTTTTGCGCTATGGTTAAGGATTACATTACAGCCACTTGTAGGCAGACAGTTTGGTGCCACTGTGTAGATCAGACCATTGGGGCTGAAAAGCCCTACGGAATGGGGAAGAGGGTGGCTAAACTCATATTTGTGAAAATTGAGATTGGTCAGGTACAAATTCACTGCTGACATTGGCAGTAGAGAAAGTGAGTCTGACTAGAAGTCAGCAAGTCAACATTACTTAAGGTTGAGGGGATTGAGGTGCTTTTGATCCCTCTCCCACTCGGCTCAGATTTCTCCCAACCTTCTGGTGGAAACAGGGACTTCCCCAAGGAGCCTGCACTGGCCGTCATCACTGGCAGTTGTATAAACAAAGTAGAAGTATTAAAAAATAAAAACTTTATGCTTCAAAGATGCCTCTTAGCTCAAGAGTTTTGGCAAGCTGGGTCATCAGCAGCAGCCCTAGCCTCTTCATATTTTGATCATGTCCCCTGGCTACCTCTGCATTGTCAGACTGAAAAGGCCTCTTTTTCTTTTATTTTTTTGAGCCTGCCATTGATGGTTTTAATTGCCCTTCTTTGTTCCTCTTGGGCTCTGTTCTGTCCTTCTTGATATGTGCAGATCAGAGCTGCTTACGTAACTTTACCAAAAATGTCCTGTAGTTCTATGTAAAAGGAGAATTATTTTGTTTTTCTTTTAATCCCCTTATTGACAGTGCCCAACATTTTGTTGCCTTTTTTTTTTTTTTTTTTTTTGCCATATCAGGAAAATAGGTTGTTCTCTTCAGTGCTCTGTCCACGGGGTTTCCTAGAGCTTTTTCCTGGGCCTTAATTGAAAGGTCAGCACTCATCATCCTTCAAGTGTAGTTTGTAATCTCTGGCCTTCCCTAAATGGATTACCTTACATGTGCCCCTATTGAAGCTCATCTGCCAGTCATAAAACCTCCTGAGGTCTTCCTTTCTCCCCATCACCTTGGCATTTCACTGCCCAGAAAAGCTGAGTATCATCTGCAGACTTGAGGATTTCCCAGTGCCCACCCCCAAGCCAGTCTACTACTTACCCTTCTTCAATCAGAAAAATGTCTGTTTCTCCCCTAAATTTCCTTTCTCTCTCTAAACCAGTTCCTACTACATGATTTTTAAAAATTGTAATCCCATAGAATTTCATGTTTAAAAACAGCCTTGGTATCAAACTTAATTAAACATTTTAAAAGTGAGTTTAGCCCCAAGGAAAAGCTCCGTGGAGGATCACACATGATTTCCCTTTACAGAAACCATGTTGCCGCCTCCACCCCGGTGTTCAGATAGCCAGCGTTTATTAAAGATTCTTCTAGCTTGCCTACCAGAGTACCAGACACTCGTCAGTTTATAGTTCCCAGGGCCCGTTTTACCTGTGGAGCCGCACCGGCAAACCTCACAGCGATCACCTAGAATAACAGGCTCCAGGTTTTGATTAGAGGGACAATCATTTTTCCCTTTGACTTCTTTCAGAAGTCATGTGGTCAGGGTGTTGCATGAAGGCAGTTCTGATTCCAAGGGTGCCAAGAAGGCTTTCTGACCCAAACATCTCTCCCATCTGTTGGACTAATATCTGAAATTCCTTTAACAGGAAACATACTTTTATTCTACAATTAGAAATAGGCCTTAAAATGGAACCTCTCCTCCTTACCCTAACTCTGCCATGGATGTACGGTTCCACAGAGCTTTTCTTGACAGCAGATTTTGAAAGGGTTAGAGTGTGAGCACCCTGAGCATTCAGAGAAGCAGTAATGGGAAAGGGGCACAAACAAGAAAACAATCTTTGCCACCTAAATAGTTTTGCAGAGGGTCAGCCCTAGTAACTGTATCGCTTAGTCCCAGTCATTATGTTTTTGACTATTTCTAGTTTGTTGCTTAGAACCAGAATGTCTTGTTC
The DNA here is from genome assembly GCF_949987515.2 of Delphinus delphis. Classification (NCBI taxonomy): domain Eukaryota; kingdom Metazoa; phylum Chordata; class Mammalia; order Artiodactyla; family Delphinidae; genus Delphinus; species Delphinus delphis. Next base: position 66,989,330 of record NC_082704.1, read on the forward strand.
ATTTACCATTATGACATCTGGCTCATCTGCCTACCTCAAAAGACAGAGTAGACGGAAATAGCTCACTTGTGTAAAAAGGTCATTCAGTTCATCTGCAATCTCTTTTTCATCCTTTTTGTTCTATGAGCCCACTGGTTTCCTGGCTCACTTCTTACCTGTGATAAATAAAGGACCTCTTATTGCTGGTTCACTTACAAGATGCTCTAATTTTCGTTTGCCATTAATTTGCTCCTGAACTACATCTCCCTGTGGGATTCAGGAGCCCTTTTTCTTTCCCTTCCTTCCTTCTTTTCTTCCTTTTTTCCTTATGTCTTTTTCCTCTGCTGTAGCCTTTTTTCACTTTGCCAGCTAGGCAGGAACTTAATGGTTTCATCTTAAGGTTGAATATACTCTCTTTATTTTAAAAAAATGTCTTAGGGTTTCCTTTTTAATAGACTGGAAATGGAATCTTTACCTGAAGGTTTTCAGCACTAAAAGCTCCATTTTATGAAAAAGACAATTTCACAGTGAGAGCTCCCTAGGTCATTCCATGCTAATTTAGAAGGGCAAGGGTCACAATTCCCAAAAGCTTCCCATAATTTATATACAGGCAAAGTTTGATGGGAGAGGAAAGCTGTTTTGCCAAAAGGACCGTTTGCTAATTCCCAGGCTCTGTCATCTGAAAGAGAAAATACTGCTCTGCCTTTGTTTAACCTGTTTGCTCTCTAATTGTATTTGAATGCAATATGAGATAATCTTAATAATGTTTAAGCTACTACCCAGAAGGCTGTGTTGATGACTTTGGGAACATTTATAGTTAAGGAGTCTAGGAGAAAAGGACAAATAACCAGTACTTCTTGCTGTTGGTTCAAGAGGAGTACCTCTCTGAACCCTTAAATCTTGCAGGATGACCAAACTACTTGCCCACTGTGAGCTGTCATGACATATGCATAACTTGAAGAAGAATTTCAGAGTTGTGTCCAAACTTCTTAGTTTGTATCCTACCTATAATTTTACAGCCCTAACAGCCAGAAAGCATTCTTTACTAAATGTCCAGTTATTGGGATATATCTCATAGGAAAGCTATATATATGGTACTTATGGTATGTATGGATACAAAGCATACTAAAGTTGACATAATATTTGGGGGAAAAAACCTCACATTTCGTTAAGAATATTCAGCTATTCAACTTTGTAAAATAATTAAGTGCAGACACTGCATAAATATTTCACCAAAAGGAAAACACATTGTTAAACAGGCTTCTCAATGAATAGGACTTATGAAAGGCCCTATTAAGCAGGGCTTCTCAATCAATAGTAGTCTTTATATCCACATATGCAAAACTTTGCTAGTAAGAGCTATCAGTCCAACCAAAGAAATAATCTTATTCTAGTGAACTAGGGTTCACAGTAGTAGTTATTAAAATAAGAATCTTCCTGTATTTGGCCTGTTTACCTTGAGTCCTATGGCTTATATTCTGTAACTCAAAATTAAAAGAAACCTTTTTTTGCCATCAAAGACCATTGACCTAAAGAAAACTTCAGGGACTCCGGAAGTTAAAAGAACAACAACAACAAAAATAATATTTTTGCCTCCTTTCTTTTATGAGAGAAATATTATACTTTTCTATTTTAAATAATTTTTATAGCCCTTCAACTGTTTTTTTCAAATGATTCTACTGTGCTTGGGATAACCAGGATAGCCTACTCAGAAAGAACTTGTTCTCTAGGACAACAGCAAGCTCATTAAAGGAATAGCTCATTTAAACCCAAGCTTTTATTCCTGTGGGGAATTCCTTCTTCCATCTATACTGAGCTCTGCTGCTATTCAATGAGGAAGAGAAAAAAAACCATATAGTGTCTCTGTGGTTTATATTTATTGTGTGAGAATTTTCCTTAGAGCCTGACATGGCCCCTGAAATACAAGTCAGTAGTGTTTTAAGCACAGGATTCATTCCTTATGGGTCTGGGGCCAAAATTCACCTCTCTGAAGCCACTCTGACCTTCCTACAAAAGAATCAAGTGCCTCAAGTCACCTTATAGGATTTTTAAAACATTAATTAACAAGAATAAAGGGGGAGCAAAATACAACAACATAGGGGATTTGTTTATATTTTAGTATAATGCCACTATTTTATTCATTCATTCGACAAATATTTATTGAGTGTCTGCTTCATGCCCGCCCTGTACGTAGGTACTGGTGGTGGTAAACAAAACAGATGAGGCTCCCACACCCTGGAGCTTAGCTCCTAGGGAGGACTTGCCTGTGCCAGGAATTGTACTAATCATTTATTTGATTTTTTCCATTTGATACTTATAGCAATATACAATCTATAATACCTGCAAAGGTAGGTATTCTTATTCCCATCTTATAAATGAGAAAACTGGAGCTTAGAAAGGTTGATTTGTTTAAGGTCACACAGCTAGCATTAACCATCGGCTACATTGTCCCCAAAGTATCACATGGAAGTATGAAATGTTTTCACAAGGAAAAAATACCACCCCCCAAAACTTCTTGGAAATTTTTATCTCCGGGGATTGCAGAAAAGTCCTAAAAAAAAAAAACCATTTAAGATTATGCAAATGAACCACAAGACCTGTAGTATACACAATCCATTGTGCTTATGTTTGTGAAAGTACAACTTAGATTTTTGCCAATTAAAAAAAAGCTCTTAATCCTAAGGATTTAATTTGTAATTTTATGCATCAAAAACAAGAATAAATATTGTGAGATTTTACTTATTAGGTTTTAAATTTCTGATTAAAGTTTGGAAACATGGAGATTCTGTAAATCTGCTTTTTCCTTTATTTTCAACGGAGAAAATCCTGACTTCCTTCTTTAGAAAGTGAGTAGTGTCACATGTCATTATATAGAGGTCTCCTCACACAATTCTTTTCATGTGTTTTTTGGGGGACTAGTATTGCTGAAGACTTTTAACATTATGCATTTTTGCAACTGTAGGCATAATTTATATCATCTCTTGGTCCTAGCAGGCCATATCTACATATAGGGTAGAGATTCTCCATCCATGCTATAATTTGTTCATCCAATACCAATGGAATAAAATGAGAACCAAGGGACATCACTAAAGGATATTTAAGTGAAATGTTTTCTTTCCCTATTGAATTTTAATGTTATATTTAAAGAAGAGATGTTTTAATGATGATAGGTTTTTCTTTCATTATAATGATGTCATCTTGAATTTATCTTCCACTTGGGACTCCAGATTCCTTATCATTCAGTTTTAGAAGCAGGTAGATAGATCCTCAGTGAAAGAGAACCCAACGATTATAGCCTAATCATTTGAGCTTGGTGATGTGGCAAATCCTATAAGAACACATAATCATACATAAATATTTTAAGCAATACAAATTTTTTCAAAATTCTCTTTCATCTGATGAGAAGGGAAGAACTCTTTAGAAATTTGCATTTGAGAACAAAAAATTATATAGCCTTACTTCCATCTTCATCCCCATTTTCATTACACTCTGAGAGCTGGTGAAAATTCTTTACAAAATTACCTCTCTTTGGGGCTTCCCTGGTGGTGCAGTGGTTGGGAGTCCGCCTGCTGAGGCGGGGGACACGGGTTCGTGCCCCGGTCCAGGAACATCCCACATGCCGCAGAGCGGCTGGGCCCGTGGGCCATGGCCGCTGGGCCTGCGCGTCCGGAGCCTGTGCTCCGCAACGGGAGAGGCCACAACGGTGAGAGGCCCGCGTACCGCAAAAAAAAAAAAAAAAATTACCTCTCTTCAGTCGGGTCACACCTATACCACCTTGATCATTACTAGGTCACTATGGCCCAGTGATAAAGTTCATGGAAGCTGCTACTTCCTTGTATGAGCCTGGAACGTCGAACTCAGCCCTCCATAAGTAAGATATTTGTAGTCAATGCTTTTGTTCTGTTTGATAAACTTCTATTCTGCCTCTGTGTGGTATGGCAGATGCAAATTGCCTGTTGTTTCTGGAAAATGGATGACTCAGACACTAATTAAATTCACTGTTAACATTAGGCACAGGTGGAAATGAGACCAAAGCGGGCCATTCATTTAATGTTCCTAATTTGATGTGTCTTTTAAAATATAATATTAAATTCAAAAGACATTAAGTGCCTAAGAGTATAGGATAATTTGGAGGGGGGGAGGCTACTGTGCTTAATTAACTGTGTTGTCCTGAACCCTCCATCAGTGAGCCTGCCTTGTCCCCCGTACTTGGTTAGGGTGGCAGTGGAGAACTGTTTTTTTTTCCCTCACCTGATCCTTTGAGCTTTATATCCAGGTGGTTAGAAAGACAGTTTTGGGTTTTTTTTAACATCTTTATTGGGGTATAATTGCTTTACAATGGTGTGTTAGTTTCTGCTTTATAACAAAGTGAATCAGCTGTACGTATATCCCCATATCTCTTCCCTCTTGCATCTCCCTCCCTCCCATCCTCCCTATCCTACCCCTCTAGGTGGTCACAAAGCACCGAGCTGATCTCCTTGTGCTATGTGGCTGAGAAGGACAGTTCTTATATCCTTCTTCCTCACTCGACCAGTGGCTTTCATGACAAGTTCCTAAACTCCTGCACCAAGTAGCCCTGACACCATGACAGCCCCTACCCCTAAGCAGTCTTCCTAGGCGATTTATTTTTTTTTCATGTAAGTCCAGGAGGACCATCTCCTGGAATTCGGTGGGTTTGTTCTGTCACTATGATGTGTACCTTCTCTGCTCTCTTCTTAGTGCTGAATGATCCCTGCCCCCTGGAGAAAGTGACCTGATTCTTCTTCCACAGCAGTAATAGGTTCTGAGGCTAGAACATGCTCTGAAACTACCCAGAGGCAGGAATACCTGACTCATAAATGGAAAACTTGAGAATTACACCCTCTAACGTAGGGCTGCCCTGAAAAGAATCCTAAATTTGAATATGTCTGTGCTTGGTGGGACATTCTAACATCAAAATTCATATTACTCCTCTTAGCTTCTCTCCACCATGTACCCCCTCCCCCTTCCTAATTCCCTCCCCTCTCGTATTCTTTCATCACTGCTCTGTCCCCTCGCTCTAGCCTAAAAAACCTGCCCTTTACGCTCCACTCTCACAGGTTACAGCTCTGAATGACTGCCTGACACTGTCATTCACCCGGCAGCAGCCAGCACTGATGAGCTGCCTGCTTTGTTGTATCCTGTTGACATAGGCTGTACAGAGATTTAGTTAAATCTGATGTCCCCCACCTGACAAAAAGGCCCAATGCTAAGTTTGGCCGGGCTTTGCTCTCCATGTGCTGTTACCCACTGAACCATCAGGAAAGAGCCATACCCATTGGTACTTAAAGCAGGACCAAAGAAAAGACACCTCAAAGAAAGCCATATCAAATAATCAGCTAACAAGTTAAAAAGCGAAAGGGTATGTGCATTTGCCTAGAGACCGTGCAAGTGCTGCTGAGGAGTGAGCTGGATGCAAAGGGGTTTGTATATGCTCGCCCTGGGCAGGAGAATCCTGCAGAGGAAGGTGAGGGATGCTGGGGTTGGGGCAGGGTGGTAGGGGGACCACCTTAAATATATTAGGGATGAAAGTAGAAAAACATCTATCCTATTTAATTATAGGCAAGCCTCACTGACTCAGCCTAATAAGAGGAAAGCCAGTCTGAATTATGGAATATTTTTAAATACATTTTTATTATTTTCAAGCACTGGACACGCTAGTAATTCAAACTAGACTAACAGCATCGTACAGTACCTCAGGGAAAGGGCTTTAAGAATCATTTGTAATTAGCATATCAATTATTTGTGTACAAGTGGATGTGCAAAAAGTGCATAAAAAGTTTATTCTCTTAAGTAGGACAAACATTCCCCAGCACAGTCCTGTTTACACTATTAATTTGCTTAGCCAGCCCTTTTTGTGCCAAGATAGATGTATGTAAGACATGCTTATTTCCTCAGGGAAGAATGAATCGCTTCCCTATGTTTAGTCCAGTAACTAAGAAGCGGAGCGCCACTTGATTGGTTTGGGATTTCCAGGATATGGAGTTTTGAATTTGCATACAGACTAGAGAGATTTCATATGGAGAAGATCTGGCAGCCGTTGCCAGAGACCCAATTTCCCCATCTGGATTTCATTGGAGTGATCTGGATTTCATCAAGCAACAGGACACTGATCCTAAATGATCCACCAGACACTCTAACATAGGCATGTTTAAAATACATCCTGCCCCAGAAAAATAACTGCTAAAATATGATGAGTTGGAGTTAGTCTATGTGCAGTACTTAAAAGTAATAAAAATGCATTTATTTTTAAGTCCCACAAAAACCATGCAATATCAAGTTAATGATGAAAATCAATCCCCAAACTCTTTTCTTGCACACCTCATTGTGTGACGGCATGGCAGAGATTTCCAATCATCTGGGAAAGGATATTATATTTTGATGAGCTGCACCAGGTGCTAACTATATGGCAGGATTTCGACTTTGAATCTTAGGGAGGCCTCCTGGGTAAAGAAGGGTGAGGGAAGGGCTAGGGTCATGTTTATTGTTAGCAAATCATTATTGTCTACCTAAGTTCAAAAATCAGAGCAAGTGAATTGAAAAAGAAGTATCAGGTATATAGGGAGTGTAGAAAATATGATTAGGAAATGAGAAACAGAGATATAGGCCTATATTTCTACCCGTATGTATTAAAACTGTGCTCTAGGTAAACTGTGAATTCTTCAAGGCTTAGAGAGTAAAAACTAAGTGCGGAGAGCGTAAGCACAAGCAGTAAATATACACACAAATGTTGTAACTACAGTTTGGAATGACTCCAACTCTCTCCTTTCCCCCAAGGGCATCACTATCCAGGGTCTGCAAAGGCCAAATAGCTGTTTGGCTTCCAATCTGATTTTTTGCTAAGAAATCAGAGAAGTCGGTTTCAATTTTAATAATATATTCTCCCAACCTCTATCTAACAGAAAGGCACTTGTGTTTCTGCCCCTTCTTAAAGTGAATTTTGTGTTTGGTGAAAGGTAATAGATTGGCAGCACTGGAAAAGGAATTACTGTATTCCCAGAACAGGTATAACCAGGCAGTGACACTCTGAAATTTCTCTCTGCCTTTGGGGAACATTAGAGTACCATTCAGGAAGTCACTGCTATGGTGTGCTGTGCTGAACTCAACAATATCCTAGTGGGCTGAAGGAATTAACATAGCACTCGAAGGGCCTGACTTAAGGCCATTCATTTATTCATTCAACATTAGGGAGTGCTTACCATGTGCTTGGTGCTGGGAGAAGACTTTTGCAAATGTTATATCATTTAATCCTCATAATAACCCTGTGAGGGAGAGAATATTCTTGTTTTACAGAGACGGTTCAGAGAAGTGATTTGTCCAAGTTGCTATTGCAAGCACTGGATCCAACTTTGTCTGACCCCCAAGTCCAGTGTTCTCCCTGAACTCCATGCTGTGGAGGCTGCAAAGAGGGTGGATGAGACATGCCCAAATAATGTGATGCATAGCAAAATGTAATCTGGGCTTGTGTGAGGGGTGCTGGTGGTTATAGAGCAGTAAAATGACCTACCCCAGGTCAAATAAAGAGTCATTAGTATAGCTAGACTTAGGATTCATATTCTTTAAGCCCTCTTCCATTTTGGGGTTTTTTGGTTTGGTTTTGGTTTGGTTGGTTTGTTTCGGTTTAGCTCTCCAAACCAGCCTGCCTCTCCACCTACCCCACCCCCTGCGCAGATAATATATATTCTGCTTCCTAGGGCCTTGGGCCTTTCAGAATGCGGAGAGCCAAAGAGCACTGGGGTTTAGTGAAAAGAGCACTAGATTTGAATTAGAATTAGTGTTCTAATTCTAGCTCCGACATTCACTCTAGGCCTACCGCCCTTTAATTCTAGATGACTCACTTTCCCCTGTGTGAATGAGAATGGTGTACTTCAAAGAGGTAAAGAGATAAGTAATAATAAACTAAAAATAGTGCACAGCCCTTTTTGTTGCCAAGGTGACATAATTGATGAGTGGAATTACTTACTACAAAGCATGTTAGAAAGGGATGCCAATTAGAATCTGTGTTTCTGTATAATGGACTCAGCAATGAGAGAAAAGATGCCCCTGTAAAATATTAAGAAACTACATCTTAAAAAATAAAACAGCAAAAGCAATCTGAGGATTGTTTGGGAAGGTTGGGGGTTTAGAGGTTTGAGGTTGGTTTGTTTGTTTTTCTTTTATAGCTTTGGGTGTTTTGTTTTGTTTTATCCTAAAGATGTTAATGGAATCAGTACACCTTGTCTGATGCTAAAAGCAGAAAGAGAGACTTATAGGAAATTAGATGTCTTCTGGATATGTCCAAGAGGCACCCATGGCCCCAAACAAAATGACACATCATCCTCACCTCAGGGAGCCCCCCCACCCCAGTTCCCTGCATCCCTGAACCATTTGTAATAGATATTCAGGAATCCCCGAGGCATTTACCATATGCTGCATCCCCCGCAGGTTGAGTTTTTGCAGAATGAGTCAGCAGTACCTGAGTTGAGATATGACTGAGGGAATTTAGAGAAGACAATACCTGTGAAAAGTTGACAAGCTCCCATTTGAGACTGATTAGCCATCTTTGAGTCCTTAACGCAATCCCCCCTCTGAATCCCATACAGTGCAATAGGTTTAAAATGTTTATCATAGAAAGGGTTTTGCTGTTGGCAATAAATTTTCTCACGTTGACTTTGGAAGCTCACAGTGTTAGTAGCAAATATTTCTCTCTTCTCTCCATTTCCTGCCCTTCTTGGTTTTTCAACTTTGAATTCCTCATTTCTTTAATCTCTGTTGAGGAAGTCTCTAGAGGGTGCTGAGGGTGCTTGTTGGAAAATACAAAGATGATAAGGCTGGTCAAGGCTGATTTGCAAGCGAGCAGTTAGGAGACAAACCTGCTAGGAGTATGCACCAATCAGTGGTCTAGCTATAGAGGGGCAAGTCTGGGTTACCAAATCTATCACCAACATTGATTAAGAATAATTGTCACACCATCTTTCTGGCATTCCATTTCCCTGAGAGGAATCTTTTAGAACTTTATGTATTTAAAAACAAACAAAACAAAACCAGGTTCCACCACTGGTATTAGAGGTAAAGTGGCACCAGTGAATGATCCCAAGGGTACACCATAGAAGCTGTGGTCTACCCTGATGGAATAAAAGAAAAGGGGATAATGCTACAATTTGGTTCTTGGGCTTTTCCTTTTATCTAAAAGCATCATTAACGTCATCACCCCTGGCTTTTATCAACCTCCGGCACCAATCACCTTCCCCAAATCAATGCCTGTAGAAACAGCTGCCACAGCCTCTCATCCTCATTTGCATAGCCTTGTCTGAAGAGCAGACTGCTCAATACTGAGGGATCCGGTTTCTCATCAAGAAAATTGCTATTTCAAATGAATATCTTATGTGTTTATAGGGAAGTTACTAATGTAGTATAATGAGATGCCTGTCCTCCCCCTCCTTTCTGGGTAAGCGATTTTATACTTTCCCAAAACCTAAAATTAATGATTGCAGTGTAGCAGATAGTACTGTTACAGTGGTTAGGGAAGCTTTCCCGAAAGCAATCTGGAATGATATTTCATTCATTTATTCATTTAATAACTATTTATTGAATGCCTCCTATGTATAAAGTATTAAGCCTACCCTCAAGGGAGCTGGTGGAAATTTTTAAATTATAGATACACAGAGAGATATATATTCACATTCATACACAGTCTAATAAAATGAAACATGGAAAGTTATAAGAACCATAAGAGATAAAATGCAGTGGGCACTCAAACGGAGAAGATACTTCAGAAAAGGGCTTAATTGAGGAGGTAACATTTGATCTGGCTTCTAAAGGGTAGCTAATTATTATATCTTTACAAAGTGTGTAAATGTGTATGTGTTTATGAAATCTGGGTCAAGTTTAAATGTGTGAGATTGCAGGGGAAGATGCTCTATGCAGAGGGTACAGCAAGATCAAAGTCAGAAAGGCTGAGCTCTGTACAGAGAATAGCAATGGTTTAGTTTGTCTGGACTGTCAAGTGCATGAGAAGAACAATTTGCAAAGATTGGAAAAGTGGGTGGGAATCACCTCACGCGGGACCTGGAATTCTTGGCAATGAAAATTTGTACCATGTTCTGCAAGCATTTGGGGAACTGCCGAAGGTTTTAGAATGAGGGTATAGTATAATTAGAGCTAAGGTTAACACTCGAAAAATAATAATGCAGTGCCTGCTACTGCTGTTATACAAAATAATGTGTGAAGTGGCTGGAACAAGCACCTGATGCACGGTAAATCATGGAAGCAGGTATATTGTGGTGATTTAGAACATGGACTGGTGCCAGGAGGCCTGGGTTCAAAAGCCAGCTTGCCACTTAATAGCTGTGTGATCTTGTACAGATTTCTTAACCTCTCTATGCTGCTGTTTCCCCATTATAGAATAGGATTAATGATAACACCTATTTTATAAATTGTTATGAGTCACATGAGCTAATACATATAAAGTGCATAGAACAGTGCTCAGTTTTTAATAAAGTACTCGATACATGTTAGCTGATATTATTATCATTTTTTATTCATGAAGGAGATGGAATTTGAGTGAGCCTTTAAAAAATAGATATGATGTAGACATGTAGAAAGGTGACTTTCAGGCACAAGGAAGTGCATGACAAAAAGGAAGTGCAAGGTGAGTGGGTTGAACCATGGACAGTTCAGTTTGCCTACAGAATAACGTAGGTTAAGGAGTTATTAGAAAATAAGATTCAAAAGGTAGGCTGGAATCATATAATGAAGGACTTTGAATCATAAACTAAGAATTTTAAGCATCATCTAAAGACAATGGAGAGATATTGAACGTTTTTGAGTAAGGAAGTGACTTGATCAAAACCTTCCCTAAGGAAAATTAATCTGATGGCGGTGTGTGTGGGGGGGGTGTTGGATTAGAGAGGTAAGAGACTTGAGGCAGAGAAATTAATTAGGAAGCTATTGGTGTAATCCACAAGGAGGTCATAAGTGCTAGATTAGAGTACTGCCATGAGAGCATGAGAGTGGAAAGGACAGAATAGGAGAGGGATTGGTGCAAGTCTGGTAACTGAAGAGGAGCAGGGAAAGGGAGGAATCACAAAGGGCCTCAGAGTTTTGAACACAGATTACTGAAAGGATGGGGTATTGTTAGAGACAAAGAATTGAAGAAGAGGTAAGATGATAGGTTCAGCACGGTCAAAATGGAGCTTTAAATCACAGATGACTGTAGAAATTGACAAGCTGATCCTAAAATTTATACAGAAATTCAATCCAGAATAACCAAAAAAAATCTTGAAAAGGAAGAACAAGGTTGGAGCACTTCCCAGCTTTAAAACTTACTACAAAGCTACTGTAATCAAGACAGTGTGGTGCTGGCAATGAGGCTAGACATATAGAGCAATGGAATAAAGTTCAGAGTCCAGAAATGTGTACAGTCAATTCATTTTACTCAAAGAGTGCCAAGACAATTCAATGGGGAAAGAATAGTCTTTTCAACAAATGGTGCTGGGACGACTGGATCTCATGCAAAAAAAAGTGGTTTTGGACCCATACCTCATACCATATACAAAAGTTAAGTCCATATAGCCTAAACGGTCTAAATGTAAGAGCTTAAACTATAAAACACTTAAAAGAAAACATAGATGTAAATGTTCATGACCTTGAATTAGATATTGCTCTCTTAGACATGACACCAAAAGCACAAGCAGCAGAATGAATATAGATAAATTGGACTGCATCAAAATTTAAAACTTTTGTGCTTCAAATGACACTATCAAGAAAGTGAAAGACAACCCATAGAATGGGAGAAAATTTTTGCAAGTCATGTATCTGATAAGGGACTTGTATTTATAATATATCAACACTTACAAGTCAATATTAAAAAGAAAAATGGCTCATTTTAAAAATGGGCATAGACCTTGCTCTAAAGAAGATATACAAATGGCCAAAAAGCACATGAAAAGATACTCAACATCATTAATCATCAGTGAAATGCAAATCAAAACCACAATGAGATACCACTTTATACCCACTAGGATGGATATCATAATTTTAAAAAAAACAGAAAATAGTAAGGGTTGGTGAAGATGTGGAAGAATTGGAACTCTCATCTGTTACACATTGCTGGGGGGAATGTAAAATGGTGCAGCCCCTGTGGAAAACGGTCAGGCAGTTCCCTCAAAAGGTTAAACACAGGGCTTCCCTGGTGGCACAGTGGTTGAGAGTCCGCCTGCCAATGCAGGGGACACGGGTTCGTGCCCCGGTCCGGGAAGATCCCACATGCCATGAGCGGCTAGGCCCGTGAGCCATGGCCGCTGAGCCTGCGCGTCCGGAGCCTGTGCTCCGCAACGGGAGAGGCCACAACAGTGAGAGGCCTGCGTACCGCAAAAAAAAAAAAAAAAAAAAAAGGTTAAACAGAGAGTTACCATATGACCCAGCAATTCTACTCCTAGGTATATTAGAAAAATGAAAACATGTCCACAGCAGCATTTCTCATATTAGCCAAAAATTATAGAAATAACCCAAATGTCTATCAACAGATGAATGGAGAATAAAGAAAATGTGGTATATACAAACAATGGAGTATTATTTGGCCATAAAAAGGAATGAGGTAGTAATACATGGATGAACCTTGAAAACATTATGCTAAATGAAATGAAAGAAGCCAGTCACAAAAGACCACATATTATATAATTCCATTTATATGAAAGGTCAAAATTAGACAAATCCATAGAGACAGAAAGTAGGTTAGTGGTTGCCAGGGGCTGGAGGTCGAAGAGTGGTGGGAATAGGTAGTAACTGCTATTGGGTACAGTGTTTCTTTGGGGGATGATGAAAATGTTCTAGGGAATTCCCTGGTTGTCCAGTGGTTAGGACTCTGTGCTCTCACTGCCGAGGACCCAGGTTCAATCCCTGGTTGGGGAACTAAGATCCCACAAACCACGTGATGCAGTAAAAAAAAAATGTTCTAAAATTCATTGTGGTGACGGTTGCACAACTCTGTGAGTATACTAAAAGCTGTTGAGTTGTACACTTTAAATGGGGGGATTGTATGGTATGTGAATATTGATAAAGTTGTTTTTTAAAAAAATATTTTAAAAAAAGATTTTTTAATGGAGCCGTAGCCATTGATGATGACCAGATGCAGATTTTTGAGTAGTATCCACCATCAATTGCTTCTGAGAAATTGATAAAGATAACAGAAAAAGCTTTTGGATATCATGACACAGAGCTCTCTCTCCCTTCAAGAAAGCAGTTTCAGGAGAGCAGTGAGATCAAAAACTGGATTACAAGAAGTATGTAGAGGTGGCCAATAAGTAGACAAATTTGGCAGTGTTGAAAAGGGGATGAAGAGATGGACAACTTGTAACCTAAAGGAACTGAATCAGTAGGAAGACAGAGACTAAAGATGTAAGAAAGAGCTCATTGCTGATACATGGCCCTTAGAGCAACAGGAAAGAGAATGTAGTGCCCAGCTGGTGAAATTAGCCTCAAGGAAGAGAAGGAATATGAGGGAAGACATTTTCAGGTAAAGAAAAGAGGTAAAAGAAGGCATTTATTAGACATAGCTTCAACCAGCTCACTCAAGCATGAGGCAGAAAAAGTTTGATCTTGAAAGATACACCTCAAACTGTTTCTCATCGTTGACTGAGCTGATTGAAACTATGTGTAATGAATCAGGAGTTACCTCTAGAGAGGGAGTAGAGATGGAGAAAAGGAGTTTTCTTTCCCTTTTATTTGATAGACTTTTATGTTTGATTTTTTAGCATGAAGAATGTATTCATTATATTTGTATTTTTAAAAAATCAGACTAGATGCTGCAAGAAATGTAGTTGTTTACCAGTTGGAGGTGAAGCAAAGGAACTGCCAAATTACACTGTGTACAAAATACCCTACCTTTTTCAAAGCTTCTAATTACCCTTTTCTCTACCCATCTGAAGCCCTCTTCATCAGAACTCCCTGAGGACTCATTTTCCCTTCCTGGTTATCATTAAAACAACTCTCCCAGAAACACCTGCCTTCCTTTATCCTTTCCTCCCTCCCAGTACCACATATTCATGACTGTCATATGTATATGCTTTTCTTGTGTGTCAGTGTGTATTGCCCTATCAATACTACCATAGGAATATCTCCCAAATCCATCTCTTCCTCCCAACCCTTGCTGCCACTGGCCTGGATGGTTGCAAAAACCCTCTTGATGGGCTTCCCTGGTGATGCAGTGGTTGAGAGTCTGCCTGCCAATGCAGGGGACACGGGTTTGTGCCCCTGTCCGGGAAGATCCCACATGCCATGAGCGGCTAGGCCCGTGAGCCATGGCCGCTGAGCCTGCGCGTCTGGAGCCTGTGCTCCGCAAAGGGAGAGGCCACAACAGTGAGAGGCCCGTGTACCGCAAAAAAAAAAAGAAAAAAAAAACCTCTTGATAACCTTCACTGTATCCTACGCTGTAATCAGAGGATCTTTTCAAAATGTAAATTTAATCATGCCTTGTGCATGTGGTGCACACGCACGTGCACACACGCACGTGCACACACATTTGAGACATTTCATACCCTTTAATGAATTCTTTTCTATTGAAGTATAGTTGATTTACAATGTTGTGTTAGTTTCTGATGTACAGCAAAGTGATTTATATATTCTTTTTCATATTCTTTTCCATTGTGGTTTATTACAGTATATTGAATATAGTTCCCTGTGCTATACAGTAGGACCTTGCTATTTATCTGTTTTATATATAGTAGTTTGTATCTGCTAATCCCAAACTCCTAATTTATCCTTCCCCAACTCCCTTTCCCTTTTGGTAATTGTAAGTTTTCTATGTCTGTGAGTCTATTACTGTTTCGTAAATAAATTCATTTGTGTCATATTTTAGACTCCACATATAACTGATATTATATGATATTTGCCTTTCTCTGTCTGACTTACTTCACTTAGTATGATAATCTCTAGGTCCATCCATGTTCCTGCAAATGGCATGATTTCATTCTTTCTTATGGCTGAGTAGTATTCCAGTTATATATATATATACATATATATATATACACATACACACACACACACATACATATATACATACATACATACCATGTCTTCTTTACCATTCATCTGTCAGTGGACATTAAGGTTGTTTCCGTGTCTTGGCTGTGAACACTGGGAATGCATGTATCTTTTCAAATTAGAGTTTTCTCTGTATATATGCCCAGGAGTGGGATTGCTAGGTCGTATGGTAGCCCTATTTTTAGTTTTTTAAGGAACGTCCATAGTGTTCTCCACAGTGGCTGTACCAGTTTACATTCCCACCAACAGTGTAGGAGGGTTCCCTTTCTTCCACACCCTCTCCAGCATTTGTTATATGTAGACTTTTTAATGATGGCCATTCTGACCAGTGTGAGGCAGTTTTGATTTGCATTTCTCTAGTAATTAGTGATGTTGAGCATGTTTTCATGTGCCTCTTGGCCATCTGTATGTCTTCTTTGGAGAAATGTCTGTTTAGGTCTTCTGCCCATTTTTTGATTGAGTTGTTTGGCTTTTTTGATATTAAACTATATGAGCTGTTTGTATATTTTGGAAATTAAGCCCTTGTCAGTCCATCATTTGCAAATATTTTCTCCCATTCCATAGGTTGTCTTTTCGTTTTGTTTATGGTTTCCTTTGCTGTGTAAAAGCTTATTAAGTTTGATTCCGTCCCATTTGTTTATTTTTGCTTTTATTTCTATTGCCTTGGGAGACTGACCTAAGGAAAACATTGGTATGATTTAGAGACATTTCATAGCCTTTAAGTAAAAGTCCAAACTGCCTGGCCTATCTGGCCCTTTGTGCTCTAACCCACGTTTACTTCACCAGCCTCACTCCCACCACTCCCTGCTCCAAGCTTTCATGCTCTGGTGTGTGCAGTTCCTTCTGTAAACCTAGTCCCTTACCCATAACCCCCACAACCCTCCCTGCTTCCATTTTCCATACCTTCACCCCCATGTGCCTGTAAGCTTCTCCTAATTTTTTATTTTTATTTTTTTTGTGGTACGCGGGTCTCTCACTTTTGTGGCCTCTCCCGTTGCGGAGCAGAGGCTCTGAACACGCAGGCTCAGCGGCCATGGCTCACGGGCCTAGCGGCTCCGTGGCATGTGGGATCTTCCCGGACCGGGGCACGAACCCGTGTCCCCTGCATCGGCAGGTGGACTCTCAACCACTGCGCCACCAGGGAAGCCCTTTTTTTTTTTTTTTACTTTTTATTTCAAGATAATCATGCATTCACAGAAAGTTGTAATGAAATGTACGGGGAAGTCTCTTCTTCCTACAGCCTCCTCCAATGTTGCCATCTTGTACAATTATAGTATAACATCAAAATCAAGAAGTTGACATTGGTACAATCTATAGAGCTTATTCAGTCTTCACCAGTTAATACATGCAGTCTGTGTGTGTGTGTGTGTGTGTGTGTGTGTGTGCATAGCTTTGCATAACCACAACCACCAGCACAGTCAAGGTACAGAACTGTACCATCACCACAAGGCTCTCTCATGCTACCCTTTTATAGCCACATTCATCCCTAACCCCTGGCAACTGCTAATCTCTTCTCCATCTCTCTAATTGTTTCACCAATGGTATATAAGTGGAATCATGCAGTACAGATTTTGAGATTGGCCTTATTCACCCAGCATCATTCTCTTGAGATCTATCCAAGTTTTTTGCATGTATCAAGAGTTATTTCTTTTTATTGATTAGCAGTATTCCAATGGTATGGGTGTACTGCAATTTGTTTAACCATTCACTTGTTGAAGTACATCTGAGTTGTTTCCAGTTTGGGTTGTTAAAATAAAGCTACTATGAACATTCATGTACAAGTTCCTATATGAAAATAAGTCTTAACTTCTCTGGAATAAATGTCCAAGAGTGCAATTTTTAGATTGTATGCCAAGTCCATTTTTAGTTTTGACAGGAACTGCCAAATTATTTTCCAGAGTGTCTATACCATTCTATATTCCCACCCAAAAGGTCTGTGTGATCGAGTTTCTCCACATCCTCACCAGCAATTGATATTTTCACTGTTTTTCATTTTAGCCACTTTGATAGGTGGCTCACTGTACTTCTCATCTTTTAAAACCTGACAAGAGTTACTCTACTTCCTCCTCTGTGCCATCACTGATATTTCATTTATCATTGTGTTTTAATTATTTATCGATATAGTCCGAGTCTTCCCCTCTGTTCTGAGCTACGTGAAGATAAGAGCTGTGCCATATTCGTCATTTTTTTTCCCTGCAGCATCTGATACAGTTACATACTGGACACACAGAGGGCACTCAGTAAATGTGTGCAAAGTAAGGGAAAGAATGAAAATGGAAAAAACGTTAGTCTTGCTTGCCTCCCCCTCCTCCTCGTTAAGCTGTAAACCTTTTTAAAACAGAAATCACACCTTCCTCTGTGTCTCCCAGCAGCAGTTAATAGGGTGCTCTGTACATGTAGCTGCTCAATAAATGTTGGCTAACTATTCAGGTGGCTTATCTTCCCTCTGCACCCAGGAGATAAGCACATGAAAGAGAGAATAGGCCTGAGTATTCCTGTATTAAAGATCATATGTCATAAGTTTTATAATATCTTATAATCTCCACAATCACTGAATATTTGTCTGTGTAGATGAGAAATCAAAACAAAACGGTCTTTTGAGTCAAAGAATGCCTCTGCAACTGAGCACTTTTCAATAGTTTCAATACCCTGGTTACATATGAATTTTGGAGGACAGCATTTCATATCCCTGCATTCCTTTTGCAGTTTCCAGAAGGATCTGGAATTTTTCTATTTTTGCTGAACTGGTATAATTTGACATGTTGATTATGAAGGGGTCATTAACCCCAAACATTTTTTATCACTTTTTGACTCTGCATTTTCTCAACTCTGAAGTATGTTAATTTGCACTTGTTTATATGTCTCTGTAAGAGTTACTCAAGCCCTAGAGGACTGGTATATGTTTTGTCTGGGAGCTAGATTGTAAGCCCCTTGAGAGCAGGGACCTTATAACTCCTAGGAATGCATCCTGGACATTGTCAACATTCAATTAATGATAATACTAGAAACTTGCCTAAGGTCATCTGTCACAATAACAACTTCCTTTTCATCTCTAAGGCTTCTAACTGTCAGGAAAAGCTCTTAGGTTGATTTGATAACATTGAATGATTCTACCCAAAATTATGCTCATTATTACCCACTACAATTTGTTCTTTAGAGTGCTTTCAGATTTATAATTTTGGATCAGTTATTATGGTTCCCTTCCCTATAATACCCTGGTTACATCCAAGTTTGGGAAGGCTGCATTTCATAACCCAGAAGTCTTTTAGCCTAATACAAAGTAAGCTGATAACATCTATGCTTTCAAAGCGTTTAATTCTCTTCACCAACCCTCATTGATAACTAGGTGGTGAACTCCAAGTATGTTGACAATCTTAACTTATCAGATATAATCCTTAATTCAGTGTATTGTCCTATTTTCACAGATTATAAAATGGAGTAAATGTATACTAAACCAGTCCTATGGCTGTTGAAGTTAAATTGATATGAATATTTAAAGGAAGTCTGAGTTCTAAAACAGAAAAGCAAATTTGGTCCTTGGTGAGGATGGAGGTAGGGGGAAATTTTTTTGTAAGTCAGGTTTTCTGAGCTACAATTTACATGCAGTCTGATTTACCCCTTTTTAGATAGAAAGTTTGATGAGTCTGACAAGTTGGATTTTTTTCCCTTCACTATTTGCTGATTCAACTATACCTCCCACTACCCTCCACAACCACCCTTAGACCAAACTGCCCTATCTTTTCCTGACATTTTGTCTCCTTTTTCTTTTCCAGTGTACTAAAGGAGGTGTACATAGCCTTTAATCCCAAAGCAGTGGTCTTACAGCTGGGAGCTGATACAATAGCTGGGGATCCCATGTGCTCCTTTAACATGACTCCAGTGGGAATTGGCAAGTGTCTTAAGTACATCCTTCAGTGGCAATTGGCAACGCTCATTTTGGGAGGAGGTGAGTACAAAGGAAGGTCACCACGAGAATTTGTTGACCTTCCCCCATGTTTTGTCCATTGACACTGAGGAAAACTTGGCTTTCTAAGATTGGATAATACCAACCTGCCCATGGTCCAGAAGGCTGAGTCAATGAACCTGCCACCTTCACAGTTCAGCATAAGGAAGTACTCTGACACACTTCTCCTCCTCAGCCTGGCATGTGCATTGACTCCTTGGCACTCTGAAGTCTAAGTTTCCATTCCTGAAGCAAAGGTGCTTTGGTTAAAGGTGACATCAGATCTTATTAAGAATAGAGAATGTTAACCCCAGTGGACTTTGATCCATCTTCTCTCAGTATAGCCTTTGAGTCCCAGTTCTAATCATTATCTTTTGGAAACATACCACTAAAATTCTAACCCTACTCACATATAAGTAGTAAACGCATGAATTAATTGAATATCTAAGCTGAATTCAAGAACAACTTCTCCCCCACTAAAAACGCATGGATTTGTTACAATAAAGCAAAATTGAGAGATCTAAAGTGTCTCTTAGGCATTTTTGCCTTCAGAGTGTACCTTGTGCACAAAACACTTTGCCTTCAGTGTTTTGTATTACTTAACCATCAGAAAGCTGGGTCTATTCAATAGAAGCATTTACACATTTGTGAAAGGAACCTTTCACAAACCTCAACTACCTTTGAAGCTGCCTTGCTTAGAATCTTCTGTCTATCTGGCACAATCTTTATTCCATTAGATGAATGGACTGGTGTGTTAAAATAACATGATCAAGCAGATTGAGCTTAAAATTTATGTATTATGGAAGCGCTAATAGTTTGTTGTTTGTCAAACTGTTGTAAAAACCAAATTAGAGGAGATTGTGGGAAGGCCTTATGAAAATGAGTGAGCATTCAACACAAATACACAAGCCTGGTCCTTGGGCAGCCTCAAACCCTAGAGGGATCGAAATTAAAGGTGCTTACAAGAGACAACCTCTTATGAAAAGCTGGAGAGAAATGTATTAACTTCAACTCAAGGAAAAGATAAAATTGATAGGTGCCGCGGACATATTACTTTCCTTGACGGCACTAAAGACAGTGATTATGACACAGGTAGGGCCAGGGGGAAGAAGAAAAGCCCTTTCCTCAATATACATCTGTGTGAATCCGACTTTTGTTTAAGGCTACAGACTTTACTTAGCACTTTCAAAGCCTCTTTGCTTTCTCAGCCCCAAGTCTTGGCTTTTGAATATATAACTCTTCTTATGTAATATGTGTATTCCTGAAAATACCTGTGCATAAATGGAATTTTTGCAAATCAAATCATACTGTATGTATGCCAGAGAGAGCTTGCTACTTAAAACCTATGGGGGTTCTTTTTGAAATCAAATAATCATACCCAATAATTTGATCAGATAAATTCAGATTTTCCATGTCAGGAGTGTTTAAAGTAATACCTGTACTATTTCACTTCAATTCTCAACCCCCAGTAACACATAGACAATTGGCAGAGATGGCCACGTGCCCAAACTTCAGTGGATCCCATTGAGGCCAAAAAGACACATTGTAGAAGCCCCAGCATCCCTGACCTTTCAAGGAATAGAAAGGCTTAAGAAAAGGGCACCATATGTCTCAATCTATACATGTTATTCCAGTGTAATTATTAATAGTGTCCCTTTTTTACTCTTAAAAGTGTACCATTGTGGATGATAAATGATATGGTCACCCTACCTAAAATAGACCAGATTCTATTTCCCTCAGGCTGCACTGAGGTTAGGAAATCTTTCCATTTTATCCTTACACTCTTGGAATTTAGTTAAAAGCCAAATGTTCTAGTGCTTGCATGGCAGAACACATCTATTCAGCACAAAAATATGCTGATTATTAGCCAGTATAATATGGCTGCTGGGTGACTGTGACAGGACCTGACGAGGTGAGTCAGAGCGTCAATCAGCAGTCCTTTTCTCATCTCATTCTCTTTGATCTCTGCCACTAGGCCTGTATTTTGTGGAGAAAAGGAATGCTGAAATGAAAAGAAAGAAGTCTGTTTCTGTCAGCATTTTCCTTTTCTCTTTCCTGGAGGTTTTCAGGGCTATATCTGCCAATAGCTTTAATATACAAGTCACATCCAGCAGTCATTTTATAGAATTGTTACAAAATTCATCACAGAAACCTTCACTTTGAGTAGGTCACCTCAAAAGATCTGGGTTCCAGGGATCTCAGTCTTACCAATGACTCTTGGTGGAATTGAGGACTTTGGAGTCCTCGGGTGCATATTTGTTCGGAGATGAGGGCCTTTTTAATCTTTGTAGGCCTTGGACTTCCCAGTTCCACATTGTGCTTGGTCTGACTGCTTCACTAAAGACTGCCTACTAAGTGGTTCAAAAATATCATAAAGGGATGTTTAGGTGAAATTCTGCAAGTTAGAATTATCTTTCTAGCCCTTTTGTTAAAACATTTTTCTCTCCTTCCTTACCCCCCTTCCCTCTCCTGCTGTTCTGTGACTATTCTTTCCTAACTTCACAATTCTTGATGGAGACAGGAGGCTATAACCTTGCCAACACGGCTCGATGCTGGACATACTTGACCGGGGTCATCCTAGGGAAAACACTATCCTCTGAGATCCCAGATCATGAGGTAAGTAAGGCTCTGACAAGTCCTCTCTTCTTTAAGGGGAAGAGCTGAGTCATTCCACCTAATCAAAATCACGTCCTCACCACTCAATACCGTTTTGTTGAGAGACACTCCAATAACAATAACACACTGTCTTGGCAGAATAGTGGACTCTTGTTCCAAAATATCCAAGACCTTCTGCCTTTTTTTACAAGAGATCTCAAAGGCCAACCAACTTTAATTTCTCAATTAATTACAGAGACTGTGGGAAGGGGTCACCTGTTCACACAAAGAACTCTTTGGGATATGTGCATATTTTCATCCCCTAGACTCAAAAAAGAAGGGGCAATTTTTTTTAAATGTAGAAGCTGGGTTCTCCTCTATCTTTAAAAAGTCCTATTGGTGGTATGTCAAACCTCTGTTCTTTGGTGGTAGTCCTGGTCTCTCAATTTTCTTTGGCTGACGTAAAATTTAAAAAACACACAATCACCACCAAGACAGGTCTGGTATTTTTCCAGCGATTAGTGGTGCACAAAAGTTGGGGCAGGACCATCCAAAATGTGAAACATGTCATTTGAACCTTTGCCATTTTCTTTAGTCATATGAGATGGGCTTTATGTTTTCCAAGGCATGGATGTCTGTTCTAGTTTTCTCAAAACAGGTGTCATAGAAAGCTCTCTGAGAGCTGTGAGTGTGCTGATGATCCCCTTTATCTGAAGGTGTACCCCTTCTCTTCCCACCCACCCTGACACCTGGTGGGAAGCGTGTTATCATAGATCAGGATGTGTAGCTGCAGGCTTTAGACTGTGACTTATAATAATGAATCAGTGGCTGCAACCCCACCTTCTCAAGCCATCTCCCAAGGAGTCGAGATGGTACTTGGGTTGTAACATTTTGATTCCTGCTCGATGCAGAAGCTGTACACTTGGGAGCATTATGCTTTTACAAGTTACTATTATTTTTTAAAAACTAGAAACAAACTAATCTTCCAATTTTCTTCTAACCACAGGTGAGGTATAATATGTATCTCAGAAAAACCACTCTATGTGTCTAGAATACAAATAGAAGGCACTCTATAATTTCAGACAATTTGCTGGTGTCAAGGTTAATAGAAGTCTCTTTTCTTGACTTGACTTACCTTTATTCAGTATTTGGAAGCTTTATGAAATATAAAGGTAAGCGAACAAATTACATTTGTGAACAAATATAATCGCTGTTATTGCCGTGGGAATATCTCAGATTGCATTGCAATTTAAAGCGCTGAGACTTTAAAAACTGATCAAGTTATGTCAAAAAGTAGTTTTAAGATGTAGAAGCCTGAATTGAGAATGAGTGTTCTGTTCCTAGGAAACAATGCAAATCTATAGATTCATCTATCTTAAAAGGTTGATAAAATTTTAATAAAGGTGAATACTGCCTCTGGTACCTGGAGACGCCTGGCTGGTTGTGGACTTGGCCTTCTAGATAGACATGTCCTGTCTTTATACTGATATAGCCTGCTAGATTAAATGAGATATAATGTACGTCAGGTGCCTAACACACAGTTCTTGGCACACAACAGGCATTTTTGAAATGCAGGTTTTCTCCTTCCCCTTTGTATGCACCTAACAACTTCTGATACCCAGACATTTATGACTTTGTCATTCATAAATTTGTCCAAACCCTTTCGAATCCCTTCTGTCATATCCTTCTGGTATAAGAGATGTGAGTCATCCAAGAGGGAACAAAGAAGAAAATTGAAATGACAGTCTTCCAGGTACAATAAGATAACATTTTAATGAAAATTGCCAAAAATAGCCCACACAGTGTAAAGGCATATGTAAGTTCTGTGCCACAATACACAGTTGCACACAAATATCCTTGCAGTCCTCTGTAATCAGATCAACAAATGGTGGCTCAAAAAATATTTACTGAGCGCCCGTTGTGTGCCAGGCACTATACTAGGTGTCTTGGAAGATACAAAGACACTAAGACATCATCCCCTACCTCAAACAGCCTGGGATAAAGGGGGGTATGAGTGCTGAGGAGATATGTAGATACATAAATAAATATATTACACAGCAGAATAAGAGCCACAAGACTATAGGAACAATGGCTATGGATATGTGCCTCAAATATAAAGGGGATATAAAGGAGTGCACAAAATACCCTGCCCTCCATGAGCTGAAAATGTAATTGAGAAATCTAATCGGTGAAAAGGTCAGGACAGTGCTGCAGGCAGCCACAGTCTGCTGGCTAACCCCCTCACTGTCTTCCCTCTCAGTCTCGGCTTTTGTTCTTCTGTCTCCTAGGATAATAATCCTCCTCCTCCAGATGCCCTTTCCCCATCTCTCTATGATCTTCCTCAGTCCAGCTTAAAGCCCTATGCCTTTAAAAATCCCTTACCTAAATATACCAAGGCCCTTTGAGCTCTTCCTTCACGTTCATTTGTTCTTTTCATTCCTTTACCAAATATTCATTGGGCCCATACTGCTTGCCAGGCCCTATTCAGACCTGATACAGGGATACAAAGATTAACAAGATAAGCCCAGTGCTCTAAAAAATCTCATCATCTAATAGAGGGGACAGAACAATGT
Source organism: Delphinus delphis (assembly GCF_949987515.2). Classification (NCBI taxonomy): domain Eukaryota; kingdom Metazoa; phylum Chordata; class Mammalia; order Artiodactyla; family Delphinidae; genus Delphinus; species Delphinus delphis. Next base: position 67,013,459 of record NC_082704.1, read on the forward strand.
GCTCAACCCAGGACAGATGAGGAGCGTAGAGGAAATGTTTCACCAAGACTTTAAATTGAATATTGGAGGTTGACTGGGAGTTTGCCAGGTGAAGCAGATGGAAAGGCATTCTGGGCAGAAGGAATAGAAATTGGAAAGGACCTGGTGCCTTGTGTGACCAGGGAGAAGTTTGATATAGTGGAACACAGTGTTTATGAGAGAGAGAGAAGGATTAAGGCTTGAATGGAAATTGGAGCCAGATTATGAAGAGCCTTGAATGATGCACTAAAGAGCTTGCACTTTCTTCTGTGAAAACAGATGAGCTTTGGTCTTTAGAAAGCTCACTTGATAGAGCATGGAAGATACATTGCAAAAGGGAGAGAGCTGAGAAGGTCAAACCTGTTAAGAGGTTCAAGGACACTCCTATCACGCTCAAGTCTGTACCATTCCTTTGGTCATCTGTGGTTTCGGTTGTCTGCATTCCCCTTTAGTGCTCATCAGAGTGTTAACACCCACCAAGTTGATGTTCATTCATTGAATGAACAATTGAATCAATGAGTGTTTGAATAATAAGTGTCTCAACATTCGTACTGGAAAACTTATATTTTTAAGATGGAAGAATTGGAAGCATAATCTAGCCTTTTTCTGGAAACTATTTAACCCCAGTAGCAACTACCCATTCTTTGCAAGAAGTACCAGCTATCCCAGTAGGAAATAGATGTATCCATGGGAAAACACTAGATCACCAATGGAAGGAAGAGAGTTGGGAAGGCAAGTATTGGAAGTGATTAGTGGTGAAATTTCAGGCATAACCCTCATGAGATACAAAACCAATCATGCCCTAAAGCCATTGATCAAGGAGTTAGTTCCAGCCCAGGAATCGGGGAGCCAGGTTGGCCAGCCAGGCATGGAATAAGGAGGCAATCCCACTGGAAGAAGAGTTGGGCCCAGCGGGGAAGGTGAGAGGAATGGACCCTGCCCATATGACTGGCCCAAGTATCTCTACCATAGGGAAAGCCCAAAGGTGACATGGGGTCCCATAAAAAGACCAGTATGTGGCTAATTTAGCAAATCACCCACTACATGTAATAAGGCTTATGGACTATTATATAAGAATGTTGTGTAATCCAGTAATACTATTTGGATCCTATGATCTAGGATAGAGTAAGACAGTTATATTATAGACAATTATATTCATTTATACGTATATGTATACAGATATATCAGGTATGTGTATATACCTGAATCATAAAGTAGATCTTTAAACAAAATTTAGTGAACAAAAAATATTTATTTAAATAGACTCCTTTTGATGGACTGGTTAGACAAGTTATGCCTCATTCATATGAGGGAATATATATAGCCATTGAAAAGAATTAAGCTGATTTATATACAAGTGTATGTTACTAATGTAAAACAGTCTTGCATTGCAGTCTGTAGGTTTCAGTGAATTCATAGATTGATTTGGGGCAAAATAATATCTTAATATTTACTCTTTCAGTTCATGAATTTGCTATCTCTTTCCATTTACTTAAGTCTTTAATTTCAAATTTTAATTTATACTTTTCAGTGAACAGGTCTTGCACAAATTTTGTTAAATTTATCCCTAAATATTTCATGACTTTGATGTTGTTATAAATGGTATTTTTAATTTCAATTTCTAATTGTTTGTTGCTAGAATATAGAAATACAAGTACAATTGATTTTTTTATATTTATCTTGAATAATGTAACATTGCTAAACATTAGCTCTAGTAACTTTTTTGTAGATTCTTTAGCATGTTCCATGTATACCAACATGTCATCTGTGAATAAAGAGACTTTTACTTATTCCTTTACAATCTTCATGCCTTTTATTTCTTTTTCTTGCTTTATTACACTGGTTGGGACCTCCAATGCAATGTTGAATAGAAGTGGTGAGAATGAACATCTTTGTCTTGTTCCTGATCAGTGGGGGAAAGCACTTAATCTTTCACTATGAAGTATGAAGTTAGTGGCAGGGATTTTTTTTAATATCCTTTATTAGGTTGAGGAAGTTCCTTTCTGTTCCTAATTTACTGAGAATTTTCCTCACAAATGAGTGTTGAATTTTGTCAGACGCTTTTTCTTCATCTATTGAAATGGTCATATGGTGTCCTCTTATTCTGTTAATACAGTAAATTGCATTCACTGTTGCTTTTTTTTATGTTAAACTAACCTAGCAGTCCTGAGATAAACCCTACTTTGTTATGGTATATTACCCTTTTTATATATTGCTGGATTCAGTTTGTTGAAATTTTGTCAAGGATATTTGTGTCTATGTTAATGAGGGACATTGACCTTTTTTTTCTTTTCTTTTCTTTTCTTGTAATATCTTTGTCTGGTTTTGATATCAGGGCTATGCTGATCTTATAAAATGACTTGAGCAGTATCCCCAAGTCTGCTGTTTTCTGAAAGAGTTTATGTAAAATTGATACTGTGTCTTACTTAAATGTTTGATAGAATTTGTTAGTGAAAATATTTGAGCCTGGAGTTTTGTTTGTGGGAAGGTTTTTAATTATGAATTCTATTTCTTTAATAGTTACATGGCAAGTCAGACTTTCTATTTCTTCTTGCTTCCATGTTGATAATTTGTCTTCAAGGAATTTGCTTATTCACTCATAATTTTCCCTTATTGTTCTTTTAAAGTCTATAGGTCTATAGGACTATAGTGATGTCCCCTCTTTAATTCCTAGTATTGCTAATTTCTTCCCTTTTTTCTTGGTCATTTTAGCTTATGGTTTAACAGATTTAGTGAACTGTATTTTTTTCAGAGAACCAGCTTTTAGTTTCATTGACTTTATTTTTCTCTTTTCTATTTCATTATTTCTGCTCATATCTTTGTTGTCCTTCCTTCTACTTATTTTGCATTGATTTTTAGTTCTTTTTCTAGTTTCTTATGGTAGAAACTTAGTTCATTGATTTCAAGCCTTTCTTCTTTTTTAATATAAGTATTTTATGCTGCAAATTTGCATCTAAACACTGCTTTAGCTGCATCCCACAAATTTTGATATTCTCTTCATTTCCATTTGGTTCAAAATAGTTTCTAATTTTCTTCTTTGACTGATGTGTTATTTATAAGTGTGGGTTTTTAAAAATTTATTTCCAAATATTTGAGGACTTTCCAGATATTTTTCTATTAATATTAACTTTCATTTTGTTGTGCTCAGAGAACATACTTTGCATGATTTCAGTCCTTTTATATTTATTGCAATTTGTTTTATGGTCCAGCATATGATCTATCTTGGTGAATGTGTCATGCAATTTGTAAAGAATGTGTATTTTGCTGCTGCTGGATAGTATTTTCTATCATTATCAATTAGGTCAGGTTGGTTGAGAGTGTTATGTCATCTATATCCCTACTGATATTTTGTCTGCTTGTTCTGCCACTTACTGAGAGAGTTGAAATCTCAACCATGATTTTGGATTTGGCTATTTTTCCTTTTAGTTGTGTCTGTTTTGGCTTTATGTATTTTTGAGGCTTTGTTATTAGATGTATACACACTTAGGGTTGTTATATCTTCTTGATGAATTGACCCCTTTATTATTAAGAAATATCCATCTTTATTTCTGATAATATTCCTTGATCTAAAGTCTACATTGTCTGATTTTATTATTGTTGTACATGCTTTATTATGATTATTATTTGTATGGTATATCTTTTTCTGTCCTTTTACTTTTAAGCTATTTATGTCTTCATATTTACAATGGATTTCTTGTAGACAGCATAAAGTTGGGTCGTGATTTTCTTGTCCAGCCTGACAATCTCTGCCTTTTAGTTGGCATGCCCAGACCACTTATCTTTAAATTAATTATTTATACCTTCAGGTTTAAGTCCATCTTCCTATTTGTTTTCTATTTGTCCCCTCTGTTGTTTATTTCTTATTTTCTATTTTCCTGCCTTCTTTTGAATTAAATGAATTTTTTAAGGATTCCATTTATTTTCTGTATTTGCTTATTAGCTATAACTCTGTTTTAAATTTTTGTGGTTGCTCTGGGGTTTACAGTATGCATTTTCAACTTATCATAGTCTACCTTCAAATAGTATTACACTACTTCATGTGTAATATAGCACCCTTGTGACAGTATTCTTCCATTTTTCCCTTTTACTTCCATGTGCTATTGTAGTCATATATTTTACTTTTGCGTATGTTATAAACCCCATGATACATTGTTATTATCTTTTAAACTGTCAATTATATATTTTAAATTTTTAAAATATTTATTAATTCATTTAAAATAAGACTAATATTGCCTGTGCATGTTAGCACAAATAACATGTTGTAATTTTTTTAAAAAACTGTATTTTCCAAGACAAAAAGAAATCTCATGAGAAGAATGGTAATGCTGTACATTTTTGCACAACTCTATAACATCTGGCTTAATAGATGACAGCTGACTTCTCATACCTGCTTCTACATTCAATGTGTTTTGATATTATTTTTGTTAATGTATATGGAGAAGATCCAACTTCACATAGATCTGTAGATGGAAAAGGGAAGTGTATTTTAATAACTTTTACAGGTCATTATGGATATTCTTCTTTGATACTACACAAAAACTCCATGGTAGTTTCTTAAAGGTTAATGCTGTGTGGAACCTGAAAACGTATCAGTGAACTTTGTATGTACTGTTACATCAAAATTCATTGATCATCTTGTACTCTGAAGGGATATTTGACCCATCTTATTCATATTGATTATTTGGAAAATATCGGTTCACTAAGTTATACAGATATTACAAATGTTGAAACACTTTATGCAGTATCAGAAATCACATTAAACTGATATGAATGCTGATTTCATTGGAAGAAAGCTTAAGTTTGGGGAAACTGTCAAGCTTATAGTGGCAGAGTGAAGTTTTTCAAAATTCTGATTTTCATTCAAAAACGTGTGAGGGACTTCCCTGGCAGTCCAGTGGTTAAGACTCCACACTTCACTGCAGGGTGCACAGGTTCAATCCCTGGTCGGGGAACTAAGATCCCACATGCTGTGTGGCATGGCCAAAAAAACCAAAGTGTATATTATCATTGGCAAAAAATAGTGTCAGTTATTGATATTTAACCTAAATTGGTAGGCTCACTTCATTTTTGAGAACATATCTGCCAAACATCCGAGTATTTAATCATGGTTTCTCCATTAGTTATTCTTCCTCACAAAAATGATATTCCATGAAAAGTAGCTGTTTAGGTCACAACTTAATCACAGATATGCTTTTCCTCAAGACAACTTCCTATTTTATCACACAGAATATTAAATCCAGGATCAAGATTTGATAATTTTTAGTGCTTCGCCAAAGCCATTCTTCAGTGAAACGGGGTTTTTTCTTTTTACTGTGTGTACACGGCAACAAAGAATACAATAAATGCTGGTATACTTTGGTACTACTCCCTTAATTTATATACCATGGTTCCAGCAGTTTTACCCACCATTGCTTTTGCACATTCATATGAATATAGTTGCTCTGGCATAAACCATATTTTATATTCATATATATATATCATATATACCATAACCAAAAATATATACCATAAACATATATATGCATAAATATATAATATAAAATATATAAGTTGCTCCAGGATAAATGATGAGATTGAAACAAGTTATTCAGCACTTTCAATATTTTAGTACCACTTGTGATTGTTGCTAACCGTTCACATAAAAAAGGTCTTCTTCAAAGATTAGTGCTGATACCATATGACTACAAGCAGAACAGTAAGTCTAGCCGCATTTATAGACTTGTTTGTTTTTAAGGTGAAAGTACAGTTCCACAAATGAGATAATAATTAAGTCTTTCCCTGAAAACTAATGAAAGAAATCATAGAAGATCTAAATAAATTGAGAGATACTATATAAATGGAGTGGAGAGTCAATATTGTAAACATGTCACCTATGGGAGAAAATGTCATATAAGAAGAAAACCCAAAGAAGAAAATACTAAATCAAAAGATGGATTTAGCACAGTTGAAGGATATAAGATCAATACATAAAAATCAACGATATTTCTATATACTAGCAATGAACAAATGGAGATGGAAATTAATGTTAAGAGAATGAAAGGACAGGCCACAGACTGGGGTAAAATACTTACAAATAATAATCCAATAAAAAGGAGATATATCCAGAATACATAAATAACTCTCAAATGCAATATTAAGAAAATAAGCAACACAATAAAAAGTAAAAGAAAAAAATAACTAAATCTCCATGTTTAGAGCTAAATGTTTAAATAAATAAGTTACTGTGCCATTGAAAACAGGCAGTGCTATGAGTTATTTTACTAACCTTTCATCCAGTGGGCATTGAGCAATGTCAACTGTCTAAGGCTTCACTGATCTCTAAGCTATTATGTGAATTTCTCCAGCCCATGCAGTGCAATAACTTATGCATAAGATGCTTCAGTGGCTTTTGCATTTCTAGTTTGAAAAGCTCTAACAAACAATTTTTGGTTTTTAATAAGCTCATCATGTCTACACTTAAAATATTCAATTTCTTTCCCTTTCACTATGAATGAATGGTCTGAAAATGATGCCACAACTTAAATAATGAATTATTTTGAAACTATATGAAAGTGTTCTGTGGCTAAGACACTGCAAGGTAAATTAATGACATATATAAAGATAATTGTAATCATGTTTTCATTCATTACTTACAATTTCACCACATGTTTATGAAGTAAATATCTTCCTTCCATGAGTCAGAGCCCTCACCAATACTGCAGTTTCATCTTTTTCAGCATCTTCAAACATAGATATTGCAGCTTAGGTTTGAGAAAGCAAGTCTTCTAATCTCCTTTATTAAGCCAACAATCTATATTCTTGTTGTGTTCTATCTAGGTGGAAGTAAAATTCTAGGATTTCAAAATAATGGTTTTCTAAATAAAAATAGTTACAGAGATTATAGCAGGTATGACTAAGGGTACATTTTCCATGTCCTTCTTATGGTTAGGGAGTCCAGGTACTGGTCATGGTGCCAGTACTTCAGAGGGGAGAACTGAGAAGCTTAAATGAAGGGATGGAAGAAAAGACCCAGAGCCCAATGAGGCAAGCGATCTCATAGTAGGGGCACCTGCTGTATGGACCCCAGCAGGAGATGCAGGGAGACTAGATAACTACTCATACCAGCCAAGGGATGCAATGCTCAGGCTAGAATGCATCTATTAGCAGCTCTGGACCACATCTCCTATATCCACAGCTAGGCTGTGCCACCTTTTGACTGGACTGTGTTGCTCCACTTACTCTGCTACCAGGCTGACAGCCTTCCTCACTGCTCGATGGTCTTCAGTGGCACTCCTTTGCAGTCAGCAAATATACAGCCACCACTGGACCTGCCTCTCTCAACACTGCCCTAAATTATCATTTAAAGAAATTTAAAGATGAGTTAAAAAAGATCTTTTATATTTACACTTTGCAGCATTTTTCAATCCTTTGTGTAGGTCCAGGTTTCCATCTGGTAAAAGTTACATTCTTTTAAAGAACTTAACTAAAACAACTTAAGTTTTCTCATGGTATAGGTCTGCTAGCAACAATATCTCTTGGCTTTTGTTTGAAAAGTCTTTACTTTGTCTTAATTTTTGAAGGATATTTTCACTAGATATAGAGTTCTAAGTTGATAATTTTTTTCCTTCATAACTTTGAAGATATCACTCCGTTGTCTTCTTGCTTGCACATCTCCTCATGAGAAGTCTGTAATCATTCTTAGCTTTATTCCTTTGTATAATATATACCTTTTTCCCCCCTTCTGGCTGCTTTTAACTTTTCTCCTTGTGACTAGACTTCAGCAGCTTGATTAGTTTGTCCTGGTATGGTTTTCTTTGTGTTTATCCTGTTTTGGTATTCATTGAGCTTCTAGCATCTGAGGGTTTATAGTTTTCATCAAATTTAGAAGTATTTCAGCCATTATTTATATTATGTCCTTTCTTTTTCTCTTCTACTTCTGGGACTCCAATTAAACCTGATAGATCAGTTCTATTGTCCCATAGGTCACTGCAACCCCCTTTTTAAAATTTTTTTAATTTTTAACTTTTTCTTTTATTTATTTATTTATTTTTGGCTGTGTTGGGTCTTCATTGCTGCGTGCAGGCTTTCTCTAGTTGTGGCGAGCAGGGGCTACTCTTCGTCACAGTGCATGGGCTTATTGTGGTGGCTTCTCTTGTTGCAGAGCACAGGCTCTAGGCTCACGGGCTTCAGTAGTTGTGGCACATGGGCTCAGTAGTTGTGGCTTGTGGACTCTAGAGTGCAGACTCAGTAGTTGTAGCACATGGTCTTAGTTGCTCCATGGCATGTGGGATCTTCCCAGACCAGGGATCGAACCTGTGTCCCCTGCATTGGCAGACGGATTCCCAACCACTGCACCACCAGGGAAGTCCGTGCAACCCCCTTTTTTTTCAGTCTTTTTTTTCTCTTTACTATTCATTTTGAGGAGTTTCTATTGCTTTGCCTTCAAGTTTATTGATTTTTTGTTCTGCAGTATGTAACTGCTGTTAATCCCATCCAGTGAAATTTTCCTTTCGAATATTTGACTTTTCATCTCTATAATTTCTATTTTTAAAAATACTTTCCAAGAAATTAAATCTTTTTAAAAAGCTAACCAAGAATAACATCTTTCCATTTCTCTTATTGTGTTCCTATTTTCTTTACATCCTTGAACATATGGAGCACATTTATAATAGCTGTTTTAAGGTGCTTGTCTAGAATTCCATTATCTCTGTCATTCCTGAGTCTGTTTCTGTTGACTGATTTTCTCTGGGTTGTAGATCACATTTTCCTGCTGTTTAGTTTAGTTTAGTAATGTTTAGTAATTTTTTTAATTCAATATCCAACATCATGAATTTTGCATTGTTGAGTGCTGGATTTTTTTGTATTGATTTAGAGAGGATTGTACTTTTTTCTGATATTGTGGATATCAGATAAGTGGATAAGTTATTGTGGATCAATTTGATCCTTTCAAGGTTTGTTTTTAAGCATATTTAGAGTAAATCTTGAGTAGCCTTTACTCTAGGGCTAATTTAGCCCATTTTAAAGGCACTGCTCTGACGTTTCTACTTATGCCCCATGTATTCAGTGAGGTCTCTCCACTTTGGTCCTGTGTGAACTCTAGGAAGTGTTCATCTTACAACTTCTCAGTAATTGTTTCCCTGGAAGTTTTTCTAGACTGTCTTTGTGGAGTTTTACTCTGTACATGTTCAGATTGGTATTCATCAAGAGACTCAAGGGGACCTCTATGCATACTTCTATTACTCTTTTTTTGGCTTAGCTCCATTCTCACAATTTCTAATTGCCCTGGCCTTTCAGAACTCCAGTTTCTGTCTTCTCTACTTGTAGATTGCTAGGGTTGCAATCGTGTTCTACAGTCCAGGGATTACCTCCAGGCAGAAAGCTGGGGTGGTGGTAGGGCTCACCTCATTTGTATCCCTTTTCTCTCAGATCACTGTCTTGTGTTGCCTCTTGTCCAGTGTCTGAAAATACATGTTTCATATATTTTGTCAATTTTCCAGTTGTTTTCGAAGAGAAAATAATTCCACATCTTCTTTCCCCTCACAGCCAGAAGTGGAAGCCCTTTAATTATCTGCTCTTAATTTTTTTTCTGCCTTCATTTTTGAATATATTTTCTGGATATAAAATTCTACATTGACAGTTTTTATTTTCTTCTGGCCTCCATTATTTCTGATGGAATGTCAGTCTTATCATTGTTTCCCTGTGTATAATATGTCTTATTTCTTTGGCTGCCTTTATAAATTTATCTTTGGTTTTCAGAACTTTGACCATGTGCCTTAGTGTACTTTTGTTTGTATTTACCCTGTTTGGGATTCCCTGAGTTCCTGGATCTGTGGGTTGCAGTTTTGGATATAATTTGGAAAATTATCAGCTGGTACTTCACTTTTTTCCCCCTGTTCTCTTTCTTCTGTCTTTCTGGGACACCAGTTACATGTGTGTTGGATTGATTGATAGTGTCCTACAAGTCACTGAAACTCTCATTTTTCTTCCAGTATTTTTTCTCTATGCTTCAGTTTGCTTGATTTCCATTGATCTATCTTCAGGTTACTAATTCTTTCTTCTTTAGTATTCAATCTGCTATTAATCCCATCCAATGAATTTTTTATCCCATCTCACCCAATGATTTTTTTAAACTTCTTCACTTTGAAATGTTTTAGATCCAGAGAGTTGCATAGTACAGCAAGGTCCCATGTACCCTTCACTCAGTTTCTCCCAATGGTAATATATAACTGTGGTACAATATCAAAACCAGGAAATTGACATTGGTACAATACACAGACCTTATTCAGATTTGACAAGCTTTACATGCACTCACTTGTGTGTGTGTGTATGTGTGTGTGTGTGTGAGAGAGAGAGAGAAAGAGAGAGTGTGTGTGTGTGTGTGTGTGTGTGTATTTACTCCTTTGCAGTTCTATCACATATATAGATTCATGTAACCACTACCACAGTCAGGATACAAAACTGTTCCATCACTACAAAGACTCATGCCTTGTGCTACTCTTTTATAACTGCTGCTGCCTTCTTCTCTTCCCCCACCCCATTCCTAATCCCTGTAAGCCACTAATCTGTTCTTCATGTCAACAGTTTTTTTCATTTAGAGAACGTGATATAAATGGAATTATGTAGTATATGACCTCTTGAGATTGGCTTTTTCACTCTGTAATCCCTTGAGATCTGTCCAAATTATTTCATAAATAAATAATTCATACCCTTTTATTGCTAAATAATATTCCATGGTATAGATATACCATAGTTGTTTAACCATTTATTCACTGAAGAACATTTGAGTTGTTTCCAATTTATGGCTATTAAAATTAAGCATTCATGTATAGTTTTTGTTTGAATGTAATTTTCCATATCTCTGGGATCAATGCCCAGGAATACAATTGCTGGATCATATGGTGTGTATAGGTTTGCTTATTTAAGAAACTGACATTTGTGCTTTCTTTTTATTACTGTTTACACAGTATATCTTTTTCCATCACTTTTATTTCAACTTCTCTATATCATTATATTTAAAGTGACTCTCTTGTAGACAGGCTATTATTGGGTCATGTTTTTAATCCATTTGGCCAATCTCAGTCTTTTAATTGGTGTGTTTAGACCATTTGCCTTTAATGTAGTTATTGATAAGTTAGGGCTTAAGTCTGCCAGTTTATTGTTTGTTTTCTGTTTGTTCCCTATTTTCCTCCTGCCTATTACTTGAACATTTTTTAGGAATGTCACTTTTATTTATCTATAGTGTTTTTCAGTGTTTCATATAGATTTTTTAGTGATTGCTTTAGGTATTAAATTATATATATGTAACTTACCACAGTCTATTGGTATCAACATTTTGCTACTTTGAGTGAGCTATAGAAGCCTTACCTGCCTTTATTTCCCTTTACCTTCCTCTCTAATATATCTTAAATTTTTCCTCTACATGCACTGAGAACCACATTAGACAATGTTATAGTTTTTGTTTCAACCATCAAACTTAATTTTTAAAACTCAAGAGGAGAAGGAAACTGCTCTATTTACCCATATTTTTACTCTTTCTGTTGTCCTCCCTTCCTTCTTGATGCTCTAAGATTTCTTCTTTTATCATTTCCTTTCTGTTTGGAGAACTTCCTTTGCCCATTCTCTTAGGGTATGTCAGATGAAGATAAATTCTTTTTGTTTTCCTTCATCTGAGAATGTCCTGATTTGTCTTTCACTCCTGAAGGATATTTTCACCAAGTATAGAATTCTGAGTTGGCAGTTATTTTCTTTCAGCACTTAAAAAATGTGCCTTTTTCTTCTGGCTTCCATGGTTTCTGATGAGAAATCCACTGTCATTCAAATCATTGTTTCCATAATGGTGGAAATGTAAAATGATGCATCATTTCTCTCTATCTGCTTTCAAGGTTTTGGTTTTGCTCTTTTGTCTTTATTTTTCGAATATTTGATTATAATGTTATTTGTAGTGGATTTCTTTGTGTTTGTCCTGTTTAGGTTCATTCAGATTCTTGAATCTGTAGGATTATATCTTTCACCCAACTTGGGGATGTTTCAGCCATTATTTCTTTGAATATTTTTAAAATTCCATCTTATTTATCTTCACCTCCTGGGGCTCTGATGACACAAATGTTTGATCTTTTGTCTTGTCCAACAGGACCCTAAGTCTCTCTTCATTATTTTTTGGTCTATTCTCTCTCTCTGTTTTTCAGATTGGGTAATTTCTATTGCTCTACTTTCAAATTCACTAATTCTTTTCTCTGTCATCCCCATTTTCCTATTAAGCCCATCAGTAAGTTTTTTTGTTTTGGTTATTGTATTTTTCAGTTCTAAAATGTCCATTCTTTATGTCTTCTGTTTCCTTGTTGATACTTTCTATTTTTTCACTTTGTTTCTGGCATGCTTCTGAATGCTTCTAATTGCTTCTGAAACATTGTTATGACAGCTACCTTAAAATCCTTATCAGGTAATTCTGACATGTGTCATCTTGGTGTTAACATTTGTTGATTGTCTTTTCTCATTCAAGTTGAGATTTTCCTGATTCTTGGTATGATGAGTGAGTTTTTATTTGAACTTGGAGATTTTGGATCTTATATTATGAGACTCTGGGAACTCTGAACTCTGTACTCTAATAAGCCTGCAGCTTTCTTCTTGAGCTCTACCATATACCACTAATGGTAAAATATATATAACTAATGAGCCTTACCCAGCATAGTTCCCTTCTTTCAAGGGTTGAATTTCCTCTAGTTTCTACCTGGTTTTGGATGTTCTATACTACCTTCAACTTATCATGATTGTTACTGTGATAGAAGCTACTCTATCATTACCAGAATACAGAAGTCAGGACTTACTTTTCATTGTATACCTTTTGGTACCTTTTGACGTTTTGAAATATTGGTAATATTTGAAATATTTTTGGTAATATTGGTAATATTGGTAATATTTGAAATACCTTTTGACGTTTGAAATATTGGTAAAACTACTCACAAACAGGGACATGTTTCTTCTTATCCTCAATGCTGAGAATTTGGTACCCAGTAAGTGCTTAAACATTAAAAAAACTGAACATAGTGCTGCTGTATTGGATGCTATGTGGATTTAGCCTAACAGCCCTTGCTGACACGGAGCTCATAGAACAAAATATTTAAAACATATTTAAATGAAATATTATCATTTTATATGAACAAATGTGAGTATGAATAAATACAAATACTACAAATTTTATATTTGAGTTTTATATTTAGATGAGGTTATAGTACCAGGCATTCAGCAAACTGTCATTCTATTGCAGAAAAGCTTCATAGAAGTAGAATCTAGGAACTTTTGAATGAGAAAAGAATTTAACATTTATTAAGTACCAATTATATCCCATGTAAGTATATCCATATGCCAGGTTCTTTACATAAATTATCTCATTTATGTCTCTTAGCAACCCTGGGAGGTAAGCATTATCCCCCTATGAGAAAAATAAGACTCACCAACTAACTTGGCTAGTAATGAAACAGCAGAGCCAAGACTGAAACTCAAATTTTTTGAATTTGGGGCTTATCCTCCTCTACTTTAAAGAATAAGACCCAGGGTTTTAGTATAAACAATACATGGGAGAAAAATAAGCATTTATTAAACATCTACTTCTGACCACACAACATGCCACATTATTTCATTTAGTTCTCAAAGCATTATTTTATTCGATCCTTACAGTAATGAGAAAGGAAGAAAGAAAACTAAGATTTGTTGAGCACTTGTTGTGTGCCTAACACTTCAGTAGGGCTTATGTAAGTTCCCTCACATGGTCTCCTAACAGCCCAGTGAAACCTGTATTGCCCCCAAGCTAGGAAGAAAGTAGGCTGAGCTTCCTTCACACTTCCCTGCCTCCCGAGGCAGCTCTAAAAGACATCCCTCCAGGATGCATGTTCCCAAACATTTTGCAGAACCTATATTCCACAAAATAATGAGTTTTTAAAGTACAGTCCAGGTAACACAAAAGTCTTTCCATACGAGTTGCTTTTTAATCTTTTGGTGGTCATGGACCCCTTTGAGAATCTGACGGCCCCTCCTCCCATATAAATGCTTACAATTACACAATTTTGGATACAATTTCAGAACATTCAAAAATTTCCTAAAGCCTGTCAATGGACTCTTTGTTTAAAACAAACAAACAGAAACCCACTCTAAAGAACAGAAATAAATCTTAGGAAACAAGAGAGCTTATTAATGCTTCAATTATTGAGTTTTACAAATCCTCTAGAACACTAACCACCTATATTTGACCATTCTATTATGTTTCACAAAGTAGATATTAGTCCTGTTTCTCTTTTGATTTTTGAGCCTTGGCACTATTAACCTTTCTGGTGGTATAATTCTTTGTTGGGGGGTGTTGGGGTGCTGATCTATGTGTTATAGGATGCTGAGCAGCACCCCTGCCCTCTACTCACTAGATGCCAGGAGCACACTCCCTGCATCTCCCAGTTTTGACAACCAAGAATGTACTCAGACATTAACAAATGTCCCCTGGGAAGAGGCAAAATCACCCCCTGTTGAGAACTGCTGGTTTGTAGTAATTACAGTCGTCACTCCTGAGTCACTCACAAGGATAAAGGGCCTAACATCCAGACTTTTAAAAAGTATTTCCTTTTCTTGCTTGATTAAGATCTCCTACAATACTTCTCAACTGGGTTAAGCAAGATGATTCATCTCCCAATTAAATTGCTACCTGAAGTTGTAAAGCTTTTCTTACAGAAGGGACCAAAAGGAACTTCACATAGCCACCCTGCTTTACTGATTGAATGATTGACTTATCAAGTCAGTCAGTCATTCAAGGAATACTTATTGAATGCTAACAAAGTGCCAGACACTGTGCCAGGTGCTGGGGCTACAATGGTGACCAGTGTAGATATGGTCACTGCATCACGGAGTGTGCAACCTGGTGAGGAAGACAGACTACAGGGCAAGTAAAAAATAAGTGAAGATATTTATAAACTGTGGTAAGAGCCATGATGGAAGCACACAAAATACAGAGGTAGCGACTAACAGAGGGACTTAGATAGGCTCACTAGGAAAGACACTCTAAAGATGTGATATTTTAGGCTAGAACTCAAAGGGTGAGAAGTGCCAGCCAGGTTCAAAAAAAATCAATTAGAGGGCAAATGTTCCAGGCAGAGTAGGCAACCATGTGGAAAGACCCTGAAGCAAGAAAGAGCTTGGTGTGTTCTGGGTATTGGACGAAGGCTACTATGACTAGCGCTAGTGAGTAAGGGGCAAGGGGCCAGACCCTGCAGGGCTCTGTAGCCCATGGTGAAGAGTTGGATCGCATTCTTAATAGAGTGAGAAGCCACTGAAGGCTTTTAACTAGGAGAGGTACCATGATTTGATGTACATTTTAAAACAACTCTGGCTGCGGTATGGAATGGAGGGTGGGTGGTGTGAATGGAAGTATAGAGACCAGTTAGGAGGCCAGGTGCCAGTTGAGAGATGGTGGTGGTAGCAGTGGAAATGAGAATAATGACATATTTTGGAGATAGAACTGACATAATATGTCAGGGTGAGGGTGAGGGAAATGGAGGAATCAAAGTTTCTGACTCAAACATTTCAGTGGTGGAATGTATTGAAATGGGAAAGACCAGCTTGGCAAAAGATAGAGACATTCTTTTCCTAGTCAAGTGAGCCACAAATGCGGATACCTAACTTTTCCATGAAAAGGGAGGCAGTCCAGTTCAACAGGCACCTACTATATGGGCACAATGCTAAGTGCTGAAGGTACAAAGAAGTAAAAGACATATCCCTTTGCTCAAAGAGCTTACAGTCCAGCAGGGGAGACAGACATACATAGGCAACTTCAGTTCGTTGTGTTAAACGCCGTTAGAGGCATGTACAGAGTCTATAAGGTCATAGAAGAAAGCAAATTACTCAGACTGTGTCAGAGGCATGGGAGTCAAGGAAGATATCCTGAAGATGATGTCTGGCTAAGGACTGAGCCGAGGATTAGCCAGGCAGATAAGTGTGTGAAAGTATAGAAGGTTAAGGAAACAGCAGTAGAAAGGCACACAGCCGTGAAACAGCATGATGCCTTTAGGGAATTATAAACAGTGCAGTATTACCAGAACATAAGTTTGAAGGCAAGGAATGAGAGGAGATGAGACTAGATAATAACATTGACAGTAGCAAACAGTTATTGCGCACTTATTATATGCCAGGCAGTGTTCTAAGTGCCTTACATGGATATGTCATGTAATTCTCACAATCATAATACCAATATGGAAACTGAGACAGAAGGAGATTGGGTACCTTGCCCAACGTGGCACACCATCAGAGCTGAGATTCAAAGCAGGCAGTTTAACTCCAGAGCCCATGCTTTTAACCACAGAAAGCTGTGTCATGCTGAAGAACTGAGAATGTACCAACAGGTACTGCCAACAGGCAGTACTGAGTCATGGAAGGGCAGTGACATGGTCAGATCTGTGTTTTGCTGAGATGATTCAGGATAGATTTAAGAGAGACCAGGCTGGAGACTGTTGCAATATGTCAGGCAAGTGATGAAGAGAGTTTAAAGTAGGGATGAAGACAATGGAAAGATTTAAAAAATGTTTAAGAGACAGAATTAGCACAACTTGGTGATTAATTGGATTCTGAAGGTAAAGGAGGAGAAATCTAGGATGTCACCGTGGTTTTGATGACTGGATGACATTACTGCATGATGAATACAGGAGGAGGAGCACTACAAGTGAGCCAGTTTTTACGTTGAGTACCAGGTGCCAGTAGAACACCCAAGTGGATCTGACCAAGATGCAGTTGGATTTAAGAGTCTGAAGTTCAGGGGATATATTCAACTGGATATAGATCTGAGTATCAAGAGCGTGTGATTCAAACCATGAGAATAAAGAGATTACCTGTGAAGAGTGTGTAAGAAGGAGACCATAGAGCCAAGGAGGGGGTCTTGAAGAATTTCAGTGTTTAAAAGACCAGTAAAAATGAGCTTACAGGGCTTCCCTGGTGGCGTAGTGGTTGAGAGTCCGCCTGCCGATTCAGGGGACATGGGTTCATGCCCCGGTCCGGGAAGATCCCACATGCCGCGGAGCGGCTGGGCCCGTGAGCCACGGCCGCTGAGCCTGCGCATCCGGAGCCTGTGTTCCGCAACGGGAGAGGCCACAACAGTGAGAGGCCCGTGTACCGCAAACAAAATAAATAAATAAATAAAAAATGAGCTTACAAAGGAGACTGAAAAAGTATGTTAAGGATAAGCAGTATAGCACAGTGATTAAAATCATGGACTCTGGATCCAGTCTGTATGATTTTTTATTCTCTAGGCTCTGCCACATGCCAGCTGTGTGACTTTTGGCAAGTTACTTCACCTCTAAGCCTCAATTGTTTGAGAATTAAATGTACATGTAATTAATGTAAAGCCCTTAGAATAGTGCCTGATAAACACACAGTAATTATTAGCTAATACTTACTAGGAAGAAAAGCAGAGTAGGATTATGGAAAACAGAAGTTGAAAGTTTAAGATGAAGAGAATTCTCAGATGTGTCAGGTATAGCTGAGAGGTCCAATAAGCTATAGACCTACAAGTATGAAGTAGAATTTGGCAAAATGGAGGCTACTGGTTACCTCGATGAGAAAAATGTCAATTATATGTGGAATCTAAAAAAAATGATACAAATGAACTTATACAAAACAAACAGACTCACAGACAGAGAAAATAAACTATGGTTACCAAAGGGGAAAGGGTGGGGGATAAATTAGAGGAGTTTGGGATTAACGTATACAAACAGGTATATAAAATAGATAAACAACAAGGACTTACTATATAACACAGGGAACTATATTCAATATCTTGTAATAACCTATAATGGAAAAGAATCTGAATATATATATATATGTATGTATGTATGTATGTATAACTGAATCACTTTGCCGTACAGCTGAAACTGACACAGCATTGTAAATCAACTATACTTCAATTAAAAAAAAATGTCAGGGGACTTCCCTCGTGGCCCAATGATTAAGACTCCACACTTCCACTGCAGGGGGCCAGGGTTCGATCCCTGGTCGGGAAACTAAGATCCCACATGCCGCATGGGGCAACCAAAAAAAAAGAAGAGAGTCAGTGAGTGGAAGGGATAGAGGCCAGACAACTGTAGGTTGAGTGGTGAATAGAAGGTAAAGGAAATGAAATGACAGCAATGGGTAGGGCTAACTCTTTCAAGAAGCTTGCCATTTAAGACAAAAATCTCAAGTGAAGAAAGAAATATGTATAAGGATGCTCACCTTAGCTTTTTTGTATGATAGCAAAACCACAGAACTGTCCTAAATGTTCAAGAAGGAAGAGATAGGATGTCCATAGTGGGGTTAGGGAAAGTGGTAAATATTGGAACAGTAATTGAGAAGAATAGGAGAAGAAGCTCACCAGAGATGAGTGAAAGGATCATGAAGAAGCCCACAAAGTGTATGTGCAGTTGGAAACCAGATTGGTGATACCAGTCTGTCCCTTGGTGCAGTTTTCTGCAATAGTGGCAGAACAGAGAAGGCACATTGCGGGGGCTGACCTGGAGTGATGATTATTCCAGGCAGATGGGGCAAAGGGACAGAGGTTGAAGGTGATGGTGAAAGAGGGCTCAAGAGTATAGTCATGTGGTCTAGGCTGGATGTGGAGTCAAAAGGGGGCAGGCAAACCAGGAGAAAATAGGGATCAGGGCACTGGGGTGTCTTTGTGAGGTCAGAAAGCAGAGAGTGGGGTGAAGACACAAGAGAATTGGTAGGACCAGAACTTGGACTCAGTGTAAGATATTGGAGGCAACATGATAGAAAGGGCATAGATTTTAAAATCAGACATACTGGAATTTGAATATCAGCTCTAATATTGAATAGCTATATGACTTTAGGCAAGCTCCTTGAACTCTATAAACTTCAATTTTCTTATGTGCAAAGAAGGTATAATGACCCCTGTCTCACAGAAAAACTGGCACATGGTCATGGTCCGATAGCTGTTAGCACCCCGCCCCCCCCCGCCATGTCTCCCACTCAACACTTACTGGGCACCGATTATGAAACATTCTTTTCTGGGGACACCAAGATAAAGGTCACTTCACTTCCTTTTAGGGACTTATGGATTAGGAAAAGTGACACAAATACAAGGAGGTAAATAACAATACAGTGTAAACAGATAAATTACAGTTCTAGTTGCCAAGTACAATAATAGCAGGATGAACACAGTGCTGTGGGAATGCATTGCAGGTGTGACTAATAGTGCCTAATGGAATGAGGGAAGGCTTCCCTGCAAAGCTGTTCAGCCCAATTTTTAGTTCTAATGTAGCTTGAAAGAAAGTAGCAGGAAATGGGGAGATGACTCTTTAAGGGCGAACAGCTGAGAAGCTTTTGCTTTTATTTTCCTAGACAGTGTTCCAAGGGTCAACAGTTTCAAAAGAAGGTGTTTGTTTAAGGAAAATGACCTGTGGGGGTCTGTTACTGAGGAGAAGTATGGAATGAAGTGAGAGGCATTTAAAACGATTGAGAGGAAAGGCAGTAATTAAGAGTTTAAGGTTACAGGGGAGGTAAAATCTGGAGCCCAGGTTAGGAGTTTACTCCTAAACAGGATACAAAATAATCCTTTCTCTAACATTGAGGGGAAAGACGGGGGACTTCCCTGGCCGTCCAGTGGTTAGGACTCCACGCTTCCACTGCAGGTGGCCCGGGTTCAGTCCCTGGTCAGGGAACTTAGATCCCACAAGCTGCATGGCGTGGCCAAAACAAATTGAGGGGAAAGAAAAAAAAGATACAAATAGACAAAGATAATTTACATCTAAAAAGAGGAAAGAAGTCCATTTCTGGAAATTGCATTCTAGCTGTATGCAATTTTTCTTGGTTTTTATAAACCAAGAATATTTCCTTAATATATTCACAACAAATTTGAGGAGCTAATCACTACAACGGATAGAGCTGCCAACTGTTGGTGAAATGGAAGCAACAGAAATAAAGAGCCTCCAAGCCCTCCCCTCTGCACCTGGGCAAAGGGGGTGCTGGCAGCTGCGGCAGCAGGAGAGGACAGTGACAGGGAGCGGCCACCTTCTCTCACTTGCTTTCACCTTCAGTTCTTAACTGCTTACTATATGAGTCCCTATTGCCCACTCTAATCTTTATTTGCTCCAATCCACACATGAGCATACCACATGAAGCAATTTTCCAACCTGAATTTTGCCCACTTCTGAATAGAATTGGCAGCCCATGTGGCAGCTGTGCTGACTTAATGGACCCAAAAACATTTGGCTGCATCACGCTCTCTCCTGACCTTTGCAACCACCAACTCTCCCTTTCTGGGATAATATCCCACAGTTACTTCCCTGGCATGCACCTGCAGGAAGTAGACTTTCTGAAATGAGACTTGCTGGCAGTGACATGGAGCTAGCATCTCTGCCTAGCCCCATGAGGAGCATGGTAGGGGGTAGACTTAGGCACTGGGAATTTACCAACTGCTTTATGCCTAATACCTCTTCAAATTACACCATTTAATAAAATCAGATGAATTAATTAAAACTCTGCATTGTAGAGACCTTCAATTAATTGCTGCTTTCTTGCTTCTGCTCTAAGCACATGCCACGGTAACAAAATGTCTGTACAAATTGGAAACGGTCTCCTTGTCCTTTTACTATTAACATGAAAAATGTCTACATTTCCTGCTAGATCACGCATTGGCCTTGTAAACTTTAGGACTTTTTTTATAACCGGGAAAAAATTCCAGGGGAGGATGAGTATCCCCATAAGGAGATAGAGTTTCTTCCAAGATAATGAAGAAAACAATTTCTCCTCAGAGGAATACTACAGAGGGATGAGAGCCCAGGAAGATGAAGAGACTCTGCTTCTTTAAAGAGAATGAGCAGACCTCACTGAAAAGAAGCATAAAAGAAAGAAAACTAACCTTAATTGAGCACCTACTGTATGCCAAGTACTGTGATAGATGCTTTCACAGGCCTTATTTCATTTAACCTTCACAACAACCTTGTGAGGTGTTTATCTACATTATAGAAGAGAAAACTGTGTCTTAAAGAGTTAGCTGGTTGGTCCCAAGGTCACACAACTAGTGAGTGAGTAGTAGAGGAGAGTAAGGGAAAATCCGCAAAGATACTTGGGCAAGAGAATAAACCCCTCTTACCCCATTTTGAAACGAGTGGATTGGTTTCTTTTAAGACTCAGTCATTGCTTCTTATAAAGCCACCAATCCAAGAAGATCAGGGCCCCACACTTATGACCTCATTTAGCCTTAATAACCTTCTAAATGCCCTGTCTCCAAATACAGACACATTGGGTGTTAGGGCTTCAGCACATGAAGTTGGGGGAGTCGGGGGGACACAATTCAGTACATAGCAGATGAGATGCATAAAATATGTGACTGTACACAAAGCTGTACTTGCTGTTTGTAATACTGCTAGGAGGTTTGGGTTCTTCAAAAACAGGAATTTGGGGAATTCCCTGGCAGTCCAGTGGTTAGAACTCTACGCTTTCACTGCCAGGGGCCCGGTTTCAATCCCTGGTCAGGGAACTAAGATCCCATAAGATGTGTGGCACAGCCAAAAACAAAAAAAATGCTTCTAAAAAAAAAAGAAAGAAAAACAGGAATTTTGATAAATTCTATTTTGTACAATTTCCATGAAAAAAGTATTATGATTTATTTATAGTTGTACATGCTGAATTGACTATAGTTTTGAAAGGAGGAAACTTTCATTTTGACTAAGTATCATTAAAAATACAAATCCTGGGGCTTCCCTGGTGGCGCAGTGGTTGAGAGTCCGCCTGCCGATGCAGGGGACACGGGTTCTGCCCCGGTCTGGGAAGATCCCACATGCTGCAGAGCAGCTGGGCCCGTGAGCCATGGCCACTGAGCCTGCGCGTCCGGAGCCTGTGCTCCGCAACGGGAGAGGCCACAACAGTGAGAGGCCCACGTACCACAAAAAACAAAACAAAACAAAACAAAAAAATCCTTCACTTAAAATTTAAATGTGATGATTAGAAGAATTTTCCACAGACTAACTTTGGGCTTTGTACATTTCAAGCTTTGTTTCTCCTCTGCTCCCCAACATGTCTAAGACAGGGCACTATAGGATACATTCATATGGCTATAATACCTCTGGCTCTCTCTGTTTTGTGTAAAGATGCTGGGTGAGCCAAGACATCAGGTTATGGGAGCATTCCTGAAGCCATTCCTACACCATTAGCAATAAATTAACTATACACATAAGTCATTGCAAACCACATAAATATATCCCATTAAACCCAAACTAAATCTATCCACAACTCAATTTCCTCTTAGCCACTCCAGTGCCACCCAACACAAGGGGGATGTCTGATGGAGGAAAAGTCAGACTGGAGAAAAGTCTTAACTGAATATGGTTAAATATCTTACTTTGCAAATTAGATTATATATATTTTTTTTATTTTATATAATGTACATATTATTTTACAAGGGTATATATATATATATATATATATATATATATATATATACCCTTGTAAAATAATGTTAGGGCTCCTCCCAGGACCTTGGAAAGTGTCTGTCCAAGTGAGGGACTTTGAAGATTTATGATTAGCTTCATTGTAAATTAGCATCCAAAGAAAGATATATTCAAGTTGCTCTAAGTGATCAGCAAAAGTTTCATAAGGGAGGTAATATATGAGCTGAATCTTTAAAGATACTCAAGGGGAGGACATTTCAAGAAAAGTGATTGCAGGTACAAAGCCAGAGAAAGGTAAAAGAGCACATGGTCTTGGGGAACTATAAATAGTTTACTATGTATGTAGGGTATCTGAGGAAATAGTGGGAGATGAAGCAGCAGAGGCAGACCTGCAATTGAAAGACATCAGGCTCTTAGAAAGTCATGGAAACTCTCGCTTATATTCTTCCCTAAGCTACCTTAAGTTCTCTTACCTTCATTGGGAGAAAGAAGTTAGTTTTATCCGTTCCTGTTATGGGTGTGATACAACAACTAGACAGGAAATCAGGAAAGATAAAGAAGAACTCAACACAACCATCAACCAAGAGGATCTAACTGACAGTTATAGGACACTTCACCCAATAACAGCAGAATATACATTCTTCTCAAGCACCCATGGAACATATACCAAGATATACCATATAAAAATGATGGAGTAGGCAATGCCGAGCTACCATCACTCCACAGAAGCATAGAAAAACAAACAGAAACTGTCAGAAACAACTTGTCAAAACTCTGGAAACAGTCAAAGGTTTACAGCAATCAAGAAAATGCCAAATCAAAGAAAAGTCAACTTTACAATGGTAAGAAACCACAGTGAGTTATCACTTCATACCTGTTAAGATGGATATTATTTTTTAAATGGAAAATAGCAAGTGTTGGTAAGGACATGGAAAAATTGGAACCCTTGTGCCTTATTGGTGGGAATGTAAAATTGTGCAGCTACTGTGGAAAACAGCTTGACAGTTCCCCCAAAAGTTAAACACAGAATTACCATATGACCCAGCAATTCTTCCTCTAGGTATATTCCCCAAAGAATTGAAAGCAGACACTTGTATATCACTGTAATTACAGCATTATTTTAAAAAGCCAAAAGGTGGGAACAACCCAAATATACATCAAAAGATGAATGGAAAAACAAATATGGTATTTACATACAATGGAATATTACTCAGCCTTTAAAAGGAATGGAATTCTAATACATACTACAATATGGATGAACCTTAAAAACAGTATGCTAAGTGAAATAAGCCAGACACAAAATGGCAAACAATGTATGATTCCACTTATATGAGGTACTTCGAATAAGCAAATTCATAGAGACAGAAAGTAGATTTAGAGTTTACCAGGGGTTAGGGAGAGGGAAGAATAGGGAGTTATTGTTTAATGGGTTTGTAGCTTATGTTTAAGATGATTAAAAAGTTCTGCAAAAAAAAAAGTTCTGCAAATGCATAGTGATGATGGTTGCAGTTTTGTGAATGTACTTAATGCCACTGAACTGAACGCTTAGAAATGACTAAACTGGTTTAAAAATTTTTTTTCAACAAGGTGTTGGAAGATATAGTTGAAGAAATCTCTAAGAAAACAATTAATAGGTAGAGAGATGAGAAACGGAAAAGAGAAAAATAAGAAAATTAAACAATTAATCCATGAGGTCCAACATCCAATAAAAATAATTCTTGAGAAGAAAATTAAGGAGAGGAAATTATCAAATAAATAATAAAAGAAATCTCCCCCAAACCTAAGGACATTAATTTCCAGACTGACAGGGCCCACTGGTTGCCCAGCACCATAAAGGAAAAACACACCTCAAGTCATATCATAAAACTTTAGAGCAAAGGGGAAAAGAAATTATTCTAAAAGCTATAAAGCTTCTAGGGAGGAAAATTTGGGGTCACACAAAAAGGTTCTAAAATCAGAATGCCTTTGGACTTCTTATCAACAACACTGAAAGCTTGAAGACATTGGGCCTTGAATTCCATATGCAGCCAAACTACCAATCAATTGCAAGGATAGAATACAGACATTTTCAGGCATGCAAGTTCAGGAATCTTGGAGTAGGTACCCAACAAAACGAGGGCAGTAAATCCAGAAAGCAGAAAACATATGATCCAGGAAACAGAGGATCCAATGCAGGAGAGAACAGCAGGGATTTCTCAGGATGGCAGTGAGGAGAAGGTCCCATATACCAGCTGTACAGAGGCCTAGAAATCAAACAGTCCAAATTGGAGAGCTTCAGGGAAAGGTTCTGAGGAGAAGGTGGAATTCACAGATTGCCTGGTGTGGTTGACAATACTGAGAATACTACAGTTTTGTCAAAGAGTGTGGCATGAGTTAGTGATAAATACATAGGAATTGATATGCATTAATGATAAGTACATAGAAAGCTAGACAACATATATAAGGTGAGGTAATTATTAATTCCAGGAAAAAAATTTCCAAGGAAGGAAAAGTAGCCATACTGTATAGCAGCTGGCTCAGCTGTGAACAGTATTTGTTGTCACCATAACTTTAAACACTGAATGTTAATTTGGCCAACAATTCTGGGATAATTAAATGTGGAGTATGAGACAAGGTGAAATGTGTGTGTAGATGGATGTGGGAGATAGTAGTAAGACTCAATTATAATCTTCCATAGAAGGAAGTCAGTAGAGCATATCAAATATTGAAAAACAACTACCAATCTTCTCATTTTATTTGAATATATACAGAGAAGTACTAGAAGTGACTAAAAGAATGAAATGTGGCTGTTTGTTGGAAATAGAAATTGGAAACGTGAAGGGATAAGTTAGAGAACTGCTGTGTGTCATCGTAAGACTTAGGTAATGTTTAACTTTGTAAACTATGTGCATGTTATTAAACTATTACTTTGATCAAAATACAAATGAAATAAATAAAAGTTAAGGGTTATATCAAGGTGTACCATGTAATCCTAGTTCAAATGCAATGCCCCCTGGAATAAACTGTTAAAGGAAAACAACAGCTCATGGTACAAGTAAAAAGGTACCTAGCTTTTTAATGGTAGGAGAGCTTTATGGCATTTTTACTTGCCCTTGTCCTACTCCCATCCCAACTGGGCAGCACTCTCGAAAATATGTTCCTAGTGTAGAACCCTGGACCATGGTTCAAGAGGGAAGAGAGTAGACCTTATTTGAAAATTACTGTGTAGATTTATTCTAACCTGTCAGGGGCTACCTGGATGACAGATGCAGGGTACTCATCTCTGTTACACCTAACTTGAAACTCAACTAGGTCATAAAAGTGGTGAGCATTGCTTGAAAACATCGTAATGTAGATGAACAACCCACAGATTCCTGAGGCAAAAGATTGCAGTTTAGACATAAAATAGACAACCTAAGGCCTGGGAGGAAAAGCCAGAGAGAGTATTTCTTTGGAAAATGAAGGCAGTCAAAAGCACCTGTGTATATGGGGAAATGCCCAGGGCATATAGCATGCTCAGAAAAGACCTGAGAAGACCTTAAAGACTGGAAGAGGTGTTTTTTGTCATTTTAAAAAACTCCTGACATTCAAGGAAATCTGTCAAAATGCTAGCAATTCACTAGAAGCTTCAGGCACAAGATCAGTGAATTTGAAGATAGGAAAATTAAAATTACCTAGTCCAAGGGACAGAAAGAAAAAAAGAATGAAGAAAGGAGAACAGAGCCTAAGGGACCCATGGGACACCATTATGGGAGTCCCAGAAGAAAAAGAGAGAGAGAAAGTCAGAAAGAATGTTTAAAGAAGTAAAGGCCGAAAGCTTCCCAAATTTGATGGAAGACATTATCTACACATCCAAGAAGCTCAATGAATTCCAAGGAGGATAGATGCAATCCACACCAACACTCATTACAATCAAACTCTTGAAAGACAAACAAACAGAATCTTGAAAGCAGCAAAAGAGAAGCAACTAGTCACATACAAGGGATCCTCAATAAGATTAAAAGCTGATTTCTCATCAGAGACCATGTAGACCAGAAGGTGGTTGGATGACATATTTAAAGCACTGAAAAAAAAAAAACCTGTCAACTAAGAATTCTATATTCGGCAAAATTCTTCTTCAAAATTGAGGGAGAAATTAAGACATTCCCAGATAAACAAAAATTGAGGGAGTTTGTTAACACTAGACCTACCTGAGAAAAAATGGGGCAAAAAGAAGTTCTTCAAGTTGAAATGAAAGGACACTAGACAATAATGTGAAGCTATATGAAGAAATAAAGTTCTCTGGTAAAGAGAACTACATGGGCAAACATAAAAGCTAGTATTGCACTTTTGGTTTGTAACTCCACTCTTTCTTTTCTACATGACATAAAAAACAAATGCATAAGAATAATTATAAATATGTTATTGGGCACACAATATCTAAAGATGTAATTTGTGACAACAACAACATAAGGAAGGGATGGAACTGAATAATAGCAGAGTTTTTATATGCTATTGAAGTTAAGTTGGTATCAAATCAAACTATATTATAATAAATTTAGGATGTTAAATGTAATTCCTATGGTAACTACAAAATAAATGTTCTTTTAATGTACAAATGGAAATGAGAAGAGAATCAAAAAGGTTCACTACAAATAATCAACTAAATACAAAAGAAGACATTAATGTAATAAATGAGGGACAAAGATAGTATAAGAAATGGCAGAAAGCCTTCCTTATTAGCAAACACATTAAATGTAAATTAATTAAAGTGTCCAATTAAAGGCAGAGATTGGGCAGAGTAAATTAAAAAAAGAAACCACGGTGCAACTGTATGCTGTCTATGAGAAATTTACTTTAGATCCAAAGAAATAAGTAGGTTGAAAGTGAAAGAAAGGATGGAAAAAAATATTCCATGCAAATGGTAACCAAAAAGAGCTGAGGTTGGCTTATACTAATATCAGACAAAATTGACTTTATGTCAAGAAGTGTTACAAGAGACAAAGACATTATATATTGATAAAAGGATCAATTCATCAGGAATATATAACAATTATAAACCTATTTATACTATACAACAGAGCCCCAAAGTGTAGAAAGCAAACATTTACAGAATTGAGAAGAAAAATAGACAATTCTACTGTAATAGTTGGAGACTTCAAATACCACTTTCGATAATAGTTAGAACATCTAGACATAAGGGCAATAAGGAAATAGAGAACTTGAATAGCATTATAAACCAATTAGACCAGAAGGATACGTAGAGAGAACATTCCCCCCAACAACAGCAGAATGCACATTCTTTTCAAGTGGACATAGAACATTCCCCAGGATTGACCATATGTTAGGCCACAAAACAAGTTTCGATACATTTAAGAAGATTGAAATCATTCAAACTGTCTTTTCTAACCACAGTGGAATAAAGCTAAAAGAAACAACAACAGAGGGGAAAGTGAGAAGTTCAAAAATATGTGGAAATTAAGCAACACACTCTTAAAACAACTAATGGATCAAAGAAGAAAACACAGTGGAAATGAGAAAATACTTTGCAATGAAAGAAAATGAAAATGCAACATATAAAACTCATGAGATGCAGCAAGAGCCATAATCAGAGGGAAATTTATACCTGTAAATGCCTACATTAAAAAGAAGATCTCAAATCAATAAACTACTTTTACATCTTGAGGAACTAGAAAAAGAAGAGATAACTAAATCCAAAGCTAGCAGAAGAAAGGAAACAACAAAGATTAGAATAGAAATAAATTAAATAGAGAATAGAAAAACAGTACAGAGAATGAACAAACCCAAAAGTTGGTTCTTTGAAAAGAGGAACAGTGACTTACCTGGTGGTGCAGTGGTTGAGAATCCGCCTGCCAATGCAGGGAACATGGGTTCAAACCCTGGTATGGGAAGATCCCACATGCTGCAGAGCAGCAAAGCCCATGCACCACAACTACTGAGCCTGTGCTCTATAGCCCATGGGCCATAACTACTGAGCCCATGTGCCACAACTACTGAAGCCCGTGCACATAGAGCCTGTGCTCTGCAGCAAGAGAAGCCACCGCAATGAGAAGCCCACACACTGCAACAAAGAGTAGCCCCCATTCACTACAACTAGAGGAAGCCCACGCACAGCAATGCAGCCAAAACTAAATAAATGAATAATCTTTTTTTTAAAAAAATGAGCAACAAAATTGACAAACCTTTAGCTAGACTGATAAAGAAAAAAGAGAGAGAGAGAGAGAAGACACAAATAACTAAATTCAGAAATCAACGGAAGGACATTGGGACTTCCCTGGTGGTCCAGTGGTTAAGAATCTGCCTTACAATGCAGGGGACGCAGGTTCAATCCCTGGTCAGGGAACTAAGATCCCACAGGCCGTGGGGCAACTAGGCCCAAGCACCACAACTACTGAGCCCATGTACCACAACTAGAGAGCCCACATGCCACAACTACAGAGCCCACATGCTCTGGAGCCCACACGCCACAACTAGAGAGCACGCATGTCACAACTACTAGACCCACACACTCTGGAGCCCATGTGCCACAACTAGAGAGAAGCCCGTGAACCAGAACAAAGAGCCCACACACCTCAACGAAAGAGCCCACATGCGGCAACTAAGACCCAGTGCAGCCATAAATAAATAAATAAATAAATAAATAAATAAATAAATAAATAAATGAAGGACATTATTGCCAAACTTACAGAGATATGTTTTAAGATTATAAGAGAATGCAACTAACAATTGTATGCTAACAAATTAGATTGCCTAGATGATATGGACAAATTCTAGAAATAAAAAAGTTACCAGAACTGACTCAAGAAGAAATATAGCATCTCAATAGATCTGTAACAAGTAAAATATTTAAATTGAATTAGTAATGAAGAACCTCCCAACAAAGAAAAGTCACAACCAGATGGCTTCACTGGTGAGTTTTACAAAACATTTAAAGAATTAATACCAATTTGCCTCAAACTCTTCCAGATAACTGAATAAGATTGAACACTTCCCAACTCATGCTAGGAGGCCACCATTGCCCTGATACCAAAGCCAGATAAAGACCTAACAAGAAAAGAAAATTACAGCCCCAAATATCTTATGATTATAGATGCAAAAGTCCTTTAACAAAATACTAGGAAATTGAATTCAACTGCATATTAAAATGACCAAGGGGAATTTAACCCAGGTGTGCAAGGATGGTTCAACGTAAGAAAATCAATCAATATAATACATCACATTAATATAACAAAGGGGAAAAGCTACATGATCATCTCAATTGATGCAGAAAAGGCATTTGACAAAATCCAACACCCACTTATGATAAAAGCATTCAGAATGCCAGGAATAAACAGAAACTCCTCAACATGATAAAGGGCATTTACGAAAAACCTACAGCTAACATAGTCAATGGTAAAAGATGAACACTTTCCCACTAAGATCAGGAATTAAGACAAGACACCCACTTTTACCACTGCTATTATACTAGAATTTCTAGCCAGAGCAATTAGACAAGAAAACAGGAAATAAAAGGCATTAAGATTGGAATGCAAGTAATAAAACTCTCCCTATTCACAGATGACATGATCATACATATAGAAGATTCCAAAGAATCCACATGAAAGCTACTAGAGCTAATGAACAAACTCAGCAATTTTGCTGGTTACAATACACACACAAAATCAAATGTGTTTTTATACACCAGCAATAAACAATCCAAAACTTTTTAAGAAAGCAATTCCATATAGCATCCCAAAGAATAAAGTACCCAAGAATAAATTTAACCAAGGAGGTGAATGACTGGTACATTGAAAATTACAAAATATTTGCTGAAGGAAATTAAGGAAGACCTAAATAAATGGAACAGCATCCTGTATTCACGGATTATAAGACTTAATATTGTTAATATGTCAGTACTGCCCAAAGCAGCCTATAGATTCACTGTAATACCTGTCAAAATCTCAACAGCCTTTTTTTTTGCAGAAATGAAAAGGCCAATCCTCAACTTCATATGGAATCTCAAGAGGCCCCAAATAACCAAAACAATCTTGAAAAAGAACAAAGTTATAGGACTCACTTCCCAATTTCAAAACTTACTACAATGCTACAGTAATCAAAACAGTGTGGTATTGGCAGAAGGACAGGCATATAGACCAATGATATAGAATTGTAAGTCCAGAAATAAACCCATACATCTATGGCCAATTGATTTTCAACAAAGATGCCAAATTCATTTAATGGGGAAAGAATTATCTCTTCAACAAATGGTGCTTGGACAACTGGATATCCACATGCAAGACAATGAAGTTGGACTCCCTACCACACACCATATGCAAAAATTAACTCAAAATAGATCACCAGTCTAAATATAAGACCTAAAACCATAAAATTCTTGAAGAAAACATAAAACATAAATCTTCATGACCTTGGAATTGGCAGTGGATTCTTAGACATGACAACAAGAGAAAAAAATAGATGAATTTGACTTATAAAAATTTAAAACTATTGTGGATCAAAATACATTATCAAGAAAGTGAAAAGAAAATCTATAGAATGGGAGAAAATATTTGCAAATCATCTAATAAGGATTTAATATTCATAATATATAAAAAACTCCTAAGCTCAACAAGAAGACAAATAACCCATTTGAAAAATTGGCAGGCTGGGTGCGGAGCGGTGAGGTGAAGGGATCGTGCTGCAGGGACAGCAGGCCTTCCCCGGCAGCTGCCGCAGGTCAGATCATTCACTCCTGTGGGCTGGCGCAGCCACAGGGAGCACCCTCTGGCCAGCGGACAAAGGGTTAAACACACCAGTGGTGACCGCGGGCTGGATGTGAGAACCTCGGCACGGTGTCCGCACTGCAGGTGCACCCGGGTGGGTGGAGCGAGCCGGCTGGCGGTGACGTGACCGACCGGCCGAGGCTCCCCTTCCCCTGCAGGGGTCGCTCGGCTCTTCCACAGGCACCCTCTTTTCTAACTTGAAGGCAAAAGGTGGTGCCTGTGGACCGAGGGAGAGCCTGGCTCTGCCATGCTGGGAGCGGCAGTTACTTTCACCAGTTAGGGCGCAGGGGCGCGTGTGGCATGGACGCGCTGACACAGGTGACCAATGGGATTGGGGCTCAGGGGTGGGCCACGTGGAGTGGGTGTGGTCATAGTCTGGAGCCACGGTTTCTAGTGAGGCAACCACCAGAGTTGCGTGGAGAGCTAAGCTGAGTGGCGGTGGGGTGCTTCTCTGCCCCCAAGTAGAAAAGCCTACCAATGCTTTCTCATTTGGATCCAGGCTCCAATTCGGGAGTCTGGTAGCTGGATCCCCTAGGAAGAAGAGTTCTCAAGCAGTAAGAAGAAAGCCTTTCAGTTTGGAACACTTCTTTGCAGATGGAAATGGGGAATGGATTGTCAGACCAGACTTTGATCCTGTCCAGCCTGCCTTCATTTCAGTCCTTCCACTTTGTCATTATGGGTTTGGACTCTGCTGGAAAGACAACTGTGTTATACAGGCTGCAGTTCAATGAAATTGTAATACCGTACCTACCAAAGGATTTAACATGGAAAAAATTAAGGTAACCTTGGGAAATTCTAAAAGTAACTTTTCACTTCTGGGATGTAGGTGGTCAGGAGAAATTAAGGCCACTGTGGAAGTCATATACCAGATGCGCAGATGGCATTGTGTTTGTTGTGGACTCTGTTGATGTTGAAAGGATGGAAGAAGCCAAAACTGAACTTCATAAAATAACTAGGATATCAGAAAATCAAGGAGTTCCTGTGCTTATAGTTGCTAAAAAACAAGACCTGAGGAACTCATTTTCTCTCTCAGAAATTGAGAAATTGTTAGCAATGAGTGAACTGAGCTCATCAACTCCCTGGCATTTTCAGCCCACCTGTGCAATCATAGGTGATGGACTGAAGGAAGGACTTGAGAAACTACATGATATGATAATTAAAAGAAGAAAAATTTTGCAGCAGCAGAAAAAGAAAAGATGAATGGTGATAACCTTTTAGGTCTGTGTGGAGTAGGTTTTCTGTGGTCTGATTTTGACAAATGGAAGAGTGTCGACAGCCTGGTTTGCCTGCCTGCCCTCCTGGATGCTGTTAAAGCTTTGTTTGGTTGAACAATCAGATGTCCAACTCTGTTGCCTTGTGGAAGATGAGTAAATACAGTGCTTCTTAAAATGGCCTCTTCTCCCTACCCCACAAATCTTTTGGTACTACCATTTTGGGAAGCCAAGCAAAGATATAAAATTGACCAGAAAACAGCTGTGGAAATTTGACCTGAAGTTAGTGAAATAAAACTTTGAAGAGTGTCAGCCTAAAAAAAAAAAAAAAAAAATTGGCAATGCACAGAAATCTCTTGCATTCCTATACACTAATGATGAAAAATTTGAAAGAGAAATTAAGGAAACACTCACATATACCATTGCAACAAAGAGAATAAAATACCTAGGAATAAACTACCTAAGGAGACAAAAGACCTGTACGCAGAAAACTAAGACACTGATGAAAGAAATTAAAGCTGATACAAACAGATCAAGAGATATACCATGTTCTTGGCTTGGAAGAATCAACATTGTGAAAATGACTATACTACCCAAAGCAATCTACAGATTCAATGCAATCCCTATCAAACTACCAATGGCATTTTTCATAGAACTAGAACAAAAGTTTCACAATTTGTATGGAAACACAAAAGACCCCGAATAAAAAAAGCAATCTTGAGAAACAGAAATGGAGCTGGAAGAATCAGGCTCCCTGACTTCAGACTATACTACAAAGCTACAGTAATCAAGACAGTATAGTACTGGCACAAAAACAGAAATATAGATCAATGGAACAGGATAGAAAGCCCAGAGATAAACCCACGCACATATGGTCACCTTATTTTTGATAAAGGAGGCCAGAATATACAATGGAGAAAAGACAGCCTCTTCAATAAGTGGTGCTGGGAAAACTGGACAGCTACATGTAAAATAATGAAATTAGAACACTCCCTAACACCATACACAAAAGTAAACTGAAAATGGGTTAAAGACCTAAAGGTAAGGCCAGAAAGTATTAAACTCTTAGAGGAAAACATAGGAAGAACACTCTATGACATAAATCACAGCAAGATCCTTTTTGACCCACCTCCTAGAGCAATGGAAATAAAAACAAAAATAAACAAATGGGACCTAATGAAACTTAACACCTTTTGCACAGCAAAGGAAACCATAAACAAGACGAAAAGACAACCCTCAGAATGGGAGAAAATATTTGCAAATGAAGCAACTGACAAAGGATTAATCTCCAAAATTTACAAGCAGCTCATGCAGCTCAATATCAAAAAAAACAAACAACCCAATCCAAAAATGGGCAAAAGACCTAAATAGACATTTCTCCAAAGAAGATATACAGATAGCCAACAAGCACATGAAAGAATGCTCAACATCATTAATCATTAGAGAAATGCAAGTCAAAACTACAGTGACGTATCACCTCACACCAATCATAATGGCCATCATCAAAAAATCTGTAAACAATAAATGCTGGAGAGGGTGTGGAGAAAAGGGAACCCTCTTTCACTGTTGGTGGGAATGTAAATTGATACAGCCACTATGGAGAACAGTAGGGAGGTTCCTTAAAAAACTAAAAATAGAACTACCATACGACCCAGCAATCCCACTACTGGGCATATACCCTGAGAAAACCATAATTCAAAAAGAGGCATGTACCACAATGTTCACTGCAGCTCTTTTTACAACAGCCAGGCCATGGAAACAACCTAAGTGTCAGTTGACAGATGAATGGATAAAGAAGATGTGGCACATATATACAATGGAATATTACTCAGCCATAAAAGGAAACGAAATTGAGTTATTTGTAGTGACGTGGATGGACCTAGTGTCTGTCATACAGAGTGAAGTAAGTCAGAAAGAGAAAAACAAATACCATATGCTAGCACATATATATGGAATCTGAAAAAAAAAATGGTTCTGAAGAACCTAGGGGCAGGACAGGAATGAAGACACAGATGTAGAGAATGGACTTGAGGACATGGGGAGGGGGAAGGGTAAGCTGGGGCGAAGTGAGAGAGTGGCATGGACTTATATATACTACCAAATGTAAAATAGATAACTAGTGGGAAGCAGCCACATAGCACAGGGAGATCAGCTCAGTGCTTTGTGACCACCTAGAAGGGTGGGATAGGGAGGGTGGGAGGGAAGGAGACGCAAGAGGGAGGAGATATGGGGATATATGTATATGTATAGCTGATTCTCTTTGTTATAAAGCAGAAACTAACACACCATTGTAAAGCAATTATACTCCAATAAAGATGTTTAAAAAAAATTGGCAAAGGAATTAAATAGACATTTCTCCAGAGAAGATTTACAAATGGCCAATGAGCTCATGAAAAGATGCTCAACATCATTAGTTATTAGGGAACTGCAAATCAAAACCTCAATGAGAAACCACTTTACTGGGATAACTATAATTTTTAAAATGAAAATAGCAGGTGTTACTGGGGATGTGGAGAAATTCGAACTCTTGTAAATTGCCACTGGGAATGTAAAATGGCACAGCCACTGTGGATAACAGTTTGGTGGTTCCTCAAAAAGTTCAGTATAGAATTACCATATGACCCAGCAGTTACACTCCAAGTTATATACCCAAAAGAACTGAAAACAGGGACTTAAACAGATACTTGTATTCGGTGTTTACTGTAGCATTATTCACAATAGGCCAAAGGGGAAATAGCTCAAATGTCCATCAGTAGGTGAATGGATAAACAAAACGTGGTATATCCATACAATGAAATACTATTTGGCCATAGAAAGAAATGATGTTCTGATATAAGCTATGACATGGATGAACCTTGAAAGCGTTATGCCAAGTGAAATAATCCAGGCACAAAAGGACAAATATTTTATAGTTCCACTTACACAAAATATCTACAATAGGCAAATTCATATAGACAGAAAGTAGGTTAGAAGTTACCAGGGATTGGGGGAAGGGAGAATGGTGAGTTATTGCTTAATGGGTACAGAATTTCTATTTGGGGTGATAGAAAAGTTTTGGAATAGATAGTGGTGATGATTGCACAATACTGTGAATGTACTTAATACACTGAATATTATACTTAAAATGGTTGCAATGGCATATTTTATGTTTTATATACTTTATCACAATGATATTAAAATTTTAAAAATAAAGATAGACCACATCGTGGACCACAAAGAAATCTCAGCAAATTTAAAAGAAGGAAATCAAACAGGGTATATTTTCTGACCAAAATAGAATCAAACAAATTAATAAAGGATAATAGGATAATCTCCAAACATTTAGATACTTAAAGAACACACTCCTGAATAATCCATTTGTCAAAAAGCAAATTTCATGGAGAATCACAAATTACATTTAAATGATTTAAAATGAAAATACAACATATCAAAATTTGTGGGACACAGCTAAATCAGTGCTGAGAGGGGAATTTACAGTACCAAATCCTAAAAAAAAAAAAGGATAATCTCAAATCAATAATTTAAGTTGCCACCTTAACATACTAGGTAGAGCAAATTAAATGAAACTGAAAACAATAATAATATAGAAAATGAAACAGAAAGGTGGTTCTCTGAAAATGTCAGTAAAATTGACAGATCTCTAGCAGGACTGACAAATTTAAAAACGGAGAAGACATAAATTGCCAAAATCAAGAGTGAAGTGGGGTATCACCACAAACCCTACAGACATCAAAAGGGTAATAACAGAATACATCTAACAACTCTACACACATAAACTTGACAAGTTACATAAAATGAACTGCTTCCTCAAAAACCACATACTACTGCAACTCGCCAAATATGAAATTATTTGAATAACCTATAACTATTAAGGAAATTGAATTTGTATTTGAAAACTCCCAAAAAGAACGCTCCAGGCCTAGATGGTTTCACTGGAGGATTCTACCAAATGTTTAAAGAAGAATTCAAACCAAATCTAAATCTTTCCAGAAAATAGAAGAGGAAGAAACACTTCACAACTCATTTCATTAAACCAGTGTTATCCTGATAACAAAACCAGACAAAGACAGTACAAAAAAAGGAAAACTACAGACCAATATCTCTGCTCTGTGCATTCCATAGCTGAAAGACATAACAAGCAGCATCTGAGGAGCATACAAAACAAAAAGGAAAAAATAAAACTGTCCCTATTTGCAAATGACATTATTGTCTACAATACAATCCCAAGGAATCTACAAAAACCTCCTAGAACTAATAAATGTTTTCAACAAGGTCTCAGGATACAAGATTGACATACAAAAATCAATTGTATTTCTATGTACTATCCATGAGCACATGGAAACCAAAATTTAAAATACAATGCAATTTATAATCAGCTTTTAAAAAATGAAATACTTAGGTGTAAATCTAACAAAGAATATACCAGTGCTTCCCTGGTGGCACAGTGTTTGAGAGTCCGCCTGCCGATGCAGGGGACACAGGTTCATGCCCCAGTCCGGGAAGATCCCACATGCCGTGGAGCGGCTGGGCCCGTGAGCCATGGCCACTGAGCCTGCACGTCCGGAGCCTGTGCTCCGCAATGGGAGAGGCCACAACACTGAGAGGCTCACGTATTGCTATATATATATATATATATATATATATATATATATATATATATATATATATATATATACACACACACACATACCAGACTTGTATGTTAAAACTACAAAACCCTGATGAAAGATATCAAAGATCTACATTCATGCAAAGACATACCGTGTTCATGGATTAGAAGACTCCACATAGTAAAGATGTCAATTCTTTCCAGATTTATGTACAAGTTTAAAATAATTCCTATCAAAATTCCAGTATGTTTTTTGAAAATATAGACATGATTATTATTAAATTTATATGGAAAAACAAAGGAACTAGAATAGCTAAAACAATTTTATAAAAGAAGGATGAAGTGGGAGGAATCACTTTACCAATTTTGAGATTTAATATATAGGTACAGTAATCAAGACTGTGTGGTATTGGCAAAGGAATAAACACATCAAAGAGCAGAATAGAGATCCCAGAAACAGACCCACACAAATACAGCCAACTGATTTTTGACTAAGGTCCAAAAGCAATTCAATGGAGGAAAGACAGCCTTTTCAATAAATAGTGCTGGTGCAGTTGAACTTCCATCAGCAAATTGGTAAATTTAGTTTAAGAAAAAGTAGAAATCTATTTTACTGTTTTTGCAGCTTCTCTTTAGATTTGAAAATTTTCAAAATAAAAAAATTGGGGAAGAGACATATAAAATATATTGCAATTATATTTATTTACAGTGGAAGATATACCTGTTGGGTAACCACAATAGTCTTATCTACTCCAAGGGCATTTCTTTCCCAGGATCAAGGGACCTAGGAAACTGAATTAGTAAGTCAGAAGGTTACTTGATGAGCATGGAATCAGAGTAAAGGAAGTAACTGTTTCATAATTGAGTCTACATCCTTAGGGACCACAATATGTGTGTCTGTCATATACGTGGTCTACCCAGCTCCCTCTGCTCTCCAGCCACTGCACAAATGTACACACTTCCCTCTCCCATCCCTTCCTGTCCCTCTGCATAGTGAGGAGTGGGGGGTGCTGGACAAACAGTAACATATCTTCACTCTCTAATCCCTCTTTTTCAAATAACTCGTACACCACCTCTCTGTAGCACTTTATTCTTCAGAGAGTTTACAGTAAAACTGATTAGATTGCAACTTTCTTCGAGTACATTCCAGTCTTGCAGATATGCCCTGATCACCTTGATTACACTTGGATATTTCCCAGGTCTCCATCAGCAACACATCTACAACCATGTCTTTGTGTTATTTCACTCTCAGAATCATTCTGAGCCTATCTCCAAATTCCCGGGTCACCTTACTGCAGCCTAGACTCTGACTACACTTATTTCTTTAGTTTGATTTATTTTGTCAAGGTCCCATCATAGACAGATTTTTTTTCAAGGTGTTGACAATATTACTGCTTCTTTTGGTGTCTTTGCCACTGCTCTACAAATGTATTTTTGCAAACAGTATGAGCTAAAGAAGGTATAATAGATGAAATGATAAAATTAGATTTTATATATATATATATATATATATATATATATATGAAAGTGCTTTGAAAGTTAAAAGCACTGAACAAGTATAAGAGATGATTATTGCTGTAATTTAATAGGTAAAGCCACTGGCTGCTTCAGGCCAGCCCTCATAGGAGAGGAGCACTTGAGGATACTCCAGCCAGTCTGCTCTGTAGTTTTTCCACCTCACATTTCTCTCCCATTTTCAGTCACATGATGATTAAGTCTCTGGGGAATGAATCATGCTGCCAAAGCCACAGAGACTGATTTATAAAGCAGACCTCAAGGTGGTCATTTATAATGAGCAGTATATTAGGCAAGACAAGACTTTGATCAACAGCATAAAGGCCCTCCTGGCTGGTGGGTCGTCCCAGTCAAGAAACAAGTTATACACCATAAAGCTGCTCAGCAAACACCTAATTAGAACAAAAGGAATTGGATAGTCTCCAGAGTTTTGTTCTTCTTTTAATCAAGCCTAGGTACCTGAGAAATTGCCCTTCTCCATACTAGGAATAGTTCTGTCTACAGAAGCAAAGACGCCATTGTCCAAAAATAGACAGTCCTCTCCATGGTCGTTCCTGGAGATGCACTGACAGATTTTCTCTTGTTCACCCATCTCACTTTGCCAGTCATCTAAGTACCTGTCTTTACAGCATTACCTCGAGACAATCATGTTACAATTTTTGACATTACAGTTTACCTTAACATTAGTAACATTTTAGGGTGGTCATTTCTTGACACCTTAATATCTCCGTTTCGCAATATACAACAGGTTACCATGGCAGGCAGGCCCCATTGTTTACCACTTCAAAATGTGCTCATCCAACAGTGCCACAAAGAAACTTATGCTTCACTTCTTAAACTTTTTCATCTTTTTCCCCATCTGCCAAATAGCCAAAGTGCACTCTAGTGCCTTTAGGATATTACCAAAAGCCAGTCTGTTGCTTTGGTGCAAAAGTGTGGGTGCTACCTGAAGGCAAAAAGGAATACCTGCAGATCTGTACCCAGCACCAACTGGGAACCAGAAATCTAGTCTGCTAAAGTTCAAAGGGAATGGAGAAACCTGAAGCTTAGAAAAGATAAATGATTCAATAAAATAGTATATATGAAAGTGCCTAGCGCAGGCCCTCAATAATAGTTAGGAAAAAGAAATGAGCAAATTGTCCAAGGTCTCCCAAATAGTGAGTGGTAGGGCCAAAACTCACGTAGTTGTTTCCCCACTAACACAGTGCCTCAAAAGTCATCTTGAAAAATATTTTGCTTTCCATCCTACTTTTCAGAAGTATTTTGTGGGGAAGAGCAGAGAGAAGCATCTGCTCGTATTTCATTGTAGACTGGAACTTGTTGACTTCAGCGTCAGAGTAACTTTCTCTGAAGCCTTCCCTGAGCCCCTTCTTGTTAGCCCCAGCGCCCTTTGATTAAATTCTGCCTTTTATTATCACTTGCACTTCCTTCTCTCCTATTTCTGGCCTCCTGAATATAAACTCTTGAAGTGTCCACTCATCTTTATACGTCTCACAGTGAGGCCCAGCGTAGAGTCTGGCATATAATAAGTACTCAACAAATTTCTGGTAATTTGAATTGAGTTCCATTAGCTGCAGCTTCTGTGATTCTCCATGATTTTTTGCCTGAGCCCTCTGTCTCCTGTCTCAATTCCTTTTAACAGTTTTTACTACGAGCTGGGTGAAACTAGTTATGCTATCCTCAAGATTCCACGGAACTCTTTTCAAAATCTTTTCCTCCATTTTTCTTCACAGCTCCATTTTTGGTGAACTCTGCTTCCATCACCCCTTTCATTCATTCATTCACTCATTCACTCACTCACAAATGCACAGTGAAGTAGACAGAGGGGCCCTACCTTTTAGAACTTGTAGTCTCCTGGGAGATCAGCAGTAAACAAGTAATAAAATAATTGCAGATTGTGATAAGTGCTAAGGAAATAAACAGATGATACCGAGATCAGGACTGACCTCTCTGAGGGGATCAAATCTAGGTCTGAAGTACCAAAGCCATGAAGAACCCAGCCAGACAAAGCTGCATTTCAGGGAACAGCATGTGAAAAGGTAGGAAAGAGCTGGATATGCTCAAGAAAAAGCAGAAAGGTTGTGCGACTGGGGTGTATTGAGTGAGGTGAGGGGGGTGGGATGAGGTCAGAGAGGCAGGCAGGAGCCACACTATGTAGGAGACTAGTAGGCTGAGGTAAGGAGTGTAATCTGACTCTAATTGTAGTGGGGGTCAAAGAGTTTTTAAACAGAGGAGTAACGTAAGCGAATTGACATTTTTAGAAGATGGTGCTGACTACTGTGTGGAGACCACATAGTGTGGGGACAAGAGAGGGTGCAGAGACCACTGTCCAGGCTAATACACTGGTCCAGCTGAGGACTGCTGGGTGGTGGCAGTGAAGATGGTGTGATTCAAGAAATATTTTTGAAGTAGAATTGAAGGATTCTGGATTTGCCAATAATTTGAATGGGGAACCTCTTTGTTTTACTCTTTAGGAAGGTAAAGCACAGGAAGACTAAGTTAATAGGGAATAATTTTTGTGCTGTAACTGAACCCTGATTTCCTAACTGCTGGTCTCGTGTTCTTTCTGTGTACTACTGTGCTTTTCATAATCTTCAGCAATTCTCACTACCTTTGTGTCTTCTCCCAAATGCAATCATTCACCAAATCCAGCCCCCTCCTTTTCTGTGCCCCCTGAATCTCCTGCCTGCACTTGCCATGCCCATTCTGCTCTGGGTTATTGTGACTGCCTTCTGGCTGGCCTTGCTGCCTCCTTCCAGCCTTGCAGTGCAGGTCATTTTTCATGGCTTCGCTTCAACCGTGTCTCTAATAACTCTCCAGCAACTCCCTACTCATTCAAATGAAAATCCAGACTTTGGGCAGTGGCTTCATAGCACTTCCCCAGCTAGGTCCACCCAACCCTTCCTGTTTGCTCTCGTCTCCCATTATAACCTAGCCCACATCTTCAATTTTAGTCTTTTTGTGGCTACCCCTCCCAGCTCTGAGCTATTAGGCCAGCTGCTTTGTGTATGAAATTCCCCTCTTTTGCTCTCTCTTCTTGACTAGCAAGTCATAGATTTTTCCTGAATCATTTCAGTCATTCATTCTTTATTTCATCAAATAATAATTGAGTACCTCCTTTGGGCCCGACACTACTAGCTACTAGGCATGAAAAAATCAGTAGAGATGGTACCTGCCCTCAAGCAGCTTGGAGTCTGTTGGGGGAGGCAGATCTGTAATCAAATAATCACGATGTGTTGTATTAAGTGGCCCAGGGGCTATAGATACAGAATGCTGGAGCTACACACAAGAAGTAGCAACAAACCCTACTGAGGGAAACAAGAAAGGCTTCACAGAGGAGGTGGCATTTGAATTGAGTAGAAAGGTATATAAGTATTTTTGAAGGTGAAGAGAAAGAGTAAGGGCATTTCTGGAAGAAAGAATCCATTGTTATTTGATAATCATAATAGCTAGCAGGTACTGCTTTTTCAGGTATATATATACTTGTGATAGGGCGGCATATGCTGGGATTATAGTGACAGGTTCAGTACAGCTGGAGTATGGGACACATAGAAAAGCATATTGGAAAATGAGAATAGAAGGAGAGATTGGGACAAGATTCTACAAGCAGTAGGAGCCAGGAGAGATTTTTTTTTTAATTTATTTTTTGGCTGTGTTGGGTCTTCATTGTTGTGTGCAGGCTTTCTCTAGTTGCAGCAAGTGGGGGCTACTTTTCGTTGTGATGCATGGGCTTCTCATTGTGGTGGCTCCTCTTGTTTCAGAGCACAGGCTCTAGGCATGCGGGCTTCAGTAGTTGTGGCTCACGGGCTGTAGAGCACAGGCTCAGTAGTTGTGGCGCATGGGCTTAGTTGCTCTGCAGCATGTGGGATATTCCTGGACCAGGGCTCGAACCCATGTCCCCTGCATTGGCAGGCAGATTCTTAACCACTATACCACCAGGGAAGTCCCCAGGAGAGATCTTTAAAAGAGGGAGTGGCAGGCTTCCCTGTGGCGCAGTGGTTGAGAGCCCGCCTGCCGATGCAGGGGACACGGGTTCGTGCCCCGGTCCAGGAAGATCCCACATGCCGCGGAGCAACTAGGCCCGTGAGCCATGGCCGCTGAGCCTGCGCGTCCGGAGCCTGTGCTCCACAATGGGAGAGGCCACAACAGTGAGAGGCCCGCGTACCACAAAAAAAAAAAAAAAAAGAGGGAGTGGCATGATCAGTTTTGGAACTGTGGCAGCTACAGTTGGTACACAGGTTATAGAACCATGGAGGTGATTACAGAGGTCACGTGAGAGATGAAGGTTTCAACCAAGGTGAAGGCAGAGGGAACAGAGAAGAGGACATATCTACACTAAGACTGACAGGGTTGGGAGTCTGATTGGACATAGTGGAGTGGGAAAAAGCAGAATCAGGAGATGACTCCAAGATTTCTAACAGGATACCATTAAGTGGGATAGAGAACAGAAGAGGAGAAAGGGTTTAAGACAGAAGATCACGAGTTTATTTGGAGCAATCTGAGTTTGAGTCACCAATCAGCATACAAGTAGAAAAGTCCAGGAAGCAAATGGGTACAAAAGTGTGGTGCTCAGAAGAAAGCTTGCCACTCACAGCATCTAAAAATTCATCCATTCTCTAAGCGCTATATCTCTTCCTGTGTATTCTGAGTGTTATGCTAATTGTACACTTGTCTACCCTAAAAGTCAGGGGTCCTCCTCAGTATGAAGCTTATGTCCTTGCAGTAGCCTACAAGACCCAGCATGGTCTGCCCTCTATCACCTCTCTGACCTCATTTCCTACTGCTCTGTCCTCCACCACACTGTCCTGCTTGCTGTTCTTAGAAGGTATCAGGCACAAGGCACACTCCCACTTCAATATATATTTTGCACTGGATGTTTCCTCTGCTTAGAATGCTTTACTGTGGATGTTCACATGACTAACTCCTTCAAGTCTTTGCTCAGTTGCAACTTTTTCAATGAGACTTACCCTGACCACCATATTTAATACTATAGTTGCCCATCCCCACTCCCTGACCACTCACACTTTTTTTTCACCAATAGCACTAATCATCTGCTAACATACAGTGTAATTTACTTATGTATTATGTTCATTGTTTATCAACTCTGTCTCTCCTCTAGAATGTAAGCTTCTTGAGGGCAGAGATTTTTTTCTTTTATTCACTAATATATGTCAAGCACCTAAAACAGTGCTTGGAGCATGATAAACACTCAGTATATATTTATATTTGTTGAATAAATGAATGGGAGTATAGGTTCCTGCATCAGTCTCCCTTCTAAAATTTTTGTTTGCATGGGCCTTGTACCCTCAGGGCCAAATAGAAATATAGGAAGAGGAAATGAGTAGATATAAGAATAACTTAATGCCATTTGGCAGCCACACATTTCTGGTGTATTAAAATAAAGCCTTTCTTAACTGGCTCCTTTCATAGTTTGTATGACTTATTGCTACTGTAGCAAATTACCACGAACTTAGTAACTTAAAACAGCACAAATTTATTCTCATACAGTTCTGGAGGTTAAAAGTCTAAAATGGGGCTTCCCTGGTGGCGCAGTGGTTGAGAGTCCGCCAGCCGATGCGGGGGACACGGGTTCGTGCCCCCATCCGGGAAGATCCCACATGCCGCGGAGCGGCTAGGCCCGTGAGCCATGGCCGCTGAGCCTGCGCGTCCAGAGCCTGTGCTCCGCAACGGGAGAGGCCACAGCAGTGAGAGGCCCACGTACCGCAAAAAAAAAAAAAAAAAAAAAAAAAAGTCTAAAATGGGTCACAGGACTATATTCCTTCTGGAGGTTCTAGGGAAGAATCTGTTCCGTTGCCTTTTCCAGCTTCTAGAGGTCTCCTGCATGCCTT
This sequence comes from Delphinus delphis, assembly GCF_949987515.2. NCBI lineage: Eukaryota > Metazoa > Chordata > Mammalia > Artiodactyla > Delphinidae > Delphinus > Delphinus delphis. The sequence goes on from NC_082704.1 coordinate 67,057,790, forward strand.
GGTTCATGGTTCCTTCCTCCATCTTCAAAGTACATCACTCCAACCTCTGCTTCTGTCACCACATCACCTCTCTGACTGTGTATTTCCTGCTTTCCTGTTTCCCTTATGAAGATCCTTGTAATTACATTGAGTTCACCCATATAATCCAGGATAATCTCCCCATCTCAAGATTGTTAATCATGTCTGCAAAGTCCCTTTGGCCATGTAAGTTAGCATATTCACAGATTCTGGGTATTACGACTTGCACATCTTCAGGGAGCAAGCATACAGACTAAGACACAGATTGACAAGGGTTTGTTCAAAGGTGTAACCTAGTTCTGAAGACACCACACACCCTGCAGACATGTGTAGATTCAAATGTTCTAGGGCAGCACTATCCAATAAAACTTTCACAATGATGGAAATGTTCTATATCTGCACTGACCAATACGGTAGCCACATGTGGTTATTGAGAACTTGAAATGTGGCTAGTGGGACAGAGGAACTACATTTTTCATTTTATTTTATTTTATTTTCACTAATTTACATTTAATAGCCACATGTGGCTAAGTGGTTAGTATTGGACAACAGAGGCCTGCAGCTGGGGGAAGGGACAGACAGTAAGGAAAATTTTTTTGTCTAAGTTTTAACTTTGAGTAGAATTTTTTTTTTAAATACCTCCCTGAGATTTTATGACACCTGGTTTGGAGATTGAATATATATTATGTGAATGGCACAAAAAATCACAGGCCACGATTTTTAATTTAAAGTGGACCTAGGTTTGTGATGCCTCAAACACCAGGGAAAATCAAATTGAAAGCTTTCATGGGAGAACACTGTTACTCTCGGGCCACATGGAAATCCCACAGAGAGTTCTAACAAAGTCCTTCACAATCAAAAGTCACAATTTACACAAGAAAACCAACTTCCAGGAGGAAGCAGTCAACAGGGAAAAAAAAAAAGGTAAAACATAACTAGACCCACAAAGATTTTAGATATTTACATTATCATATACAGGATATTAAATAGATATGTTAAATACATTTAAGGAAATAAAAAAGTACAGAGCAAGAGACTATCAAAAATGACCTGCTACCGCATAGCACAGGGAGATCAGCTCGGTGCTTTGTGACCACCTAGAGGGGTGGGATAGGGAGGGTGGGAGGGAGGGAGATGCAACAGGGAAGAGATATGGGGATATATGTATATGTATAACTGATTCACTTTGTTATAAAGCAGAAACTAACACACCATTGTAAAGCAATTATACTCCAATAAAGATGTTAAAAAAAATGACCTGCTAGGTTTGAAAAAGAACTAAATAGAATACCTAGAAATGAAAAATATAATAATTGTTATTAAAAACCTTGATGAAGTTTTATGCATCAGTTGATGAGAAATTAGGAAACTGGAAAATACATCTGAAAAAATCACACAAAATTCAAAAAAGAGGTACAAAGAGATGGAAAATATGAGTGCTTAAGAGATATGGAGGATAAAGCAAAAAGGCCCAATATTAATCTCTTTAGAATTCTGCAAAGAAATAATAGAAAAGGGGGAGAACCATTCAGATAAACCATAGCTGGAAAGTTTCCAGAATTTTGAAAAAACAAAAATCTGCAGGTTCGGGAAAACTAAGAAATTCCAGGCAAGATAAATAAAAAGAAATTAATATCTACATGCATCACAGTCAACTGCAGAACACCAGAGACAAAGATAAGATCTTAAAACAAGCTACAAGGAAAAGACTGATCACATACAAAAGAACAAGTAGACCAATAGGTGACTTCTCAACAGCAACATTGGAAGCCATATTAGAATATAATGTTGAAAGTGCTTCGAGAAAATAATTTTCATCTTAAAATTATATATACTGTGGCCCACTCACTGAGCCGCCACTGAGGACTCAGCAGCTTCCCCCTCGAGCCCCCTCGCTTCCTGACGCTCTGTCCGCCCCACCCGCCTTTTCCAGCCGCCACTTTCTGCAGGCCATTTCCACCGAGGAAAAGGAATCGTATCGTATGTCCGCTATCCAGAACCTCCACTCTTTCGACCCCTTTGCTGATGCAAGCAAGGGTGATGATCTGCTTCCTGCTTGCACTGAGGATTATATCCATATAAGAATTCAACAGAGAAACAGCAGGAAGACCCTTACTACTGTCCAAGGGATCACTGATGATTACGATAAAAAGAAATTAGTGAAGGCGTTTAAGAAGAAATTTGCCTGCAATGGTACTGTACTTGAGCATCCAGAATATGGAGAAGTAATTCAGCTACAGGGTGACCAGCGCTAGAACATATGCCAGTTCCTCGTAGAGACTGGACTGGCTAAGGACAATCAGCTGAAGGTTCATAGGTTTTAAATGCTTCTGGCTCACTGAAGCTTACGTGAGGATTTCCTTGCAATGAGCAAAATTTTCCTTCTGTCCCTTGTCACAAGTTTAAAAACCTCACAGCTTGTATAATGTAACCATTTGGGGTCTGCTTTTAACTTGGACTAGTGTAACTCCTTCATGCAATAAACTGAAAAGAGCCAAAAAAATTATATATACTGTGAAACTGTCTTCAGAGAATAAAGGCAACATAAAGGCATTCTAATATAAAAAAAATTTAAAGCATTTACCACCAACATTTGTCACTGAATAAGGAAAATTATCCAAAAAAGAAGTTCCGAGATATACAAAAGAACTTTAAGTAGAAAACAAAAGTTAAACATGTGGGTAATATTAGTAATTTATAATTTGTGGGATTAAAAGAAGACAAAAAACACAGAATTTAAAGGCTTCACAATAGCAACTCATGTTGTTGAGGATTAGAGTCAAAACATTTTAGGGGTCCCTTCAAGAAGAGGGTACATATGTTAATTAACTCTAGGTTTTATTGAATTAAGTAAGCATGTTAGAATTTCAAAGATAGCCACTAAAAGAAGAGAAAAAGAATGAATATCTTCCAAAGTAATAGAAGTGGAAAAGTGGAACAAGAAAAAATCAATTGATTCAAAAGAGGAAAAAACTCAGCAAAAATGGAACTCATGGAATAAAATAAGACAATATAAATAAATCCAAATATAAGTCTTTTTCTTAAAATACAGTTTTGGAAATTTAAAAACACTTTTAAATAACTCTTTAGGTCAAAGAAGAAATCTTAATGGAAATTAGAAAATGTTTAGAAATGAGCTTGTATGTTGCACCTAAAGTGGTGGTTACAGGGCTGTTTATAGCCTTAGGAGAGTATATTAAAAAGGAAGAGGGAGTTCTGTGGTGGCCAGGCTTTCACTGCCATGGCCGATGTTCGATCCCTGGTCAGGGAACTGAGATCCCACAAGCTGTTCAGTGCGGCCAAAAAAAAAGGAAGAAAGGCTGAAAGTTAATGAGCTAAGCATTCAACTTAAGAAGTTAGATAATAAACAATAGAATAAATCCAAAGAAAGCAGAAGGAAGGAAATAATAGACACAAAAGCAAAAATTATTAAAATATAAAACAAAGTAGAGAAGATCACCAAAGCCAAGAATAGCAAGAGTCTATGGCATTTGAGCCATGACTCAATCCCTTATCACAACTCCCCCCACCCCACCTCTGCTTTGCAGAATCTCTACCCCAAACTCACTACTCTGGGCAGATGCAGCCAAGAGGATGGAGGTTCCTTCCCCCTGCAGTACCCAGTCTGGGGTTATGATCTCACCAAGGGAAGGTCAGGCTGCTGGAATTTTTCATCTCTCCCAGCTCCATGTTGCAGAAGCTCAAGTCCAAGCAGGCATGGTCAAGAAAACCAGATCTCTTTTCCTCCACCCAGCTCCCACTCTAACCTGGGCAAAACTTTTTGGCCAACCCAATATAAACCCTGAACTGTGATAGTAGCCTCCAAACCACAAAGATATCCAACAATAAAGGTTAAAAATCTAACTGACTTGGGAGGCTTAAGCACAACCTTGACAATAAATGGCTTGTGCCAACCCAGGAGTAACCCCTAGGTAGTCAAGCAAAGAAATTTAAAACAAGGGGAAAAAATCAGAGCAGGGACATCAAGCTTTATACTATAGAGAGGATAAACTTTATAATTTTCATTCAAGTTATCAAACAAATAACCAAGAAATTAAAAGCCACCAGCCTGGGGTGGGGTGGGGAATCAGTATCCCATAGTTCCTACCATATATTGTCTACAATGTTCAGATTTCAACAAAAAAATTATGAGAAAAGTAATTTTTTCCTGCCCCTCCTCCAAAAAACAGGAAAATATGACCCATACACAGAAGGAAAAAAAAAGAAAAGAAAAGCAATAAAAATACTCTCTTTAAAGAGGCTCAAGTGGAGGATGTAGCAGACAGAGATTTCAAAACAATTGTTATAAGTATGCTCAAAGAACTAAAGGTTGCTTAAAAGAAGTAAAGGAATGTGTGATGGCAATGTCTCAATAAATATAAATTATCAATAAAGAAATCGAAATTAGGGCTTCCCTGGTGGCACAGTGGTTAAGAATCTGCCTGCCAATGCAGGGGACATGGGTTCAAGCCCTGGTCCAGGAAGATCCCACATACCACAGAGCAACTAAGCCCATGCGCCACAACTACTGACCCTGCGCTGTAGAACCCATGAGCCACAACTACTGAAGCCTGTGCACCTAGAGCCTGTGCTCTGCAACAAGAAAAGCCACCACAATGAGAAGCCCATGCACCACAACAAAGAGTGGCCCCTGCTCACTGCAGCTAGAGAAAGCCCACACACAGTAACAAAGACCCAATGCAGCCAAAAATAAAATAAATAAACTTATTTTTTTAAAAAAGGAAAGAAATGGAAATTATAAAAAAGAACCAAATGTATATTCTGGAGTTGAAAAGTATAGTAACAAATGAAAAATTTGCTAGAGGGGGCTCTACAGTAGATTTGAGTTGGCAGAAGAAAGAATCAGTCCACTTGAGGATATAACAATAGATATTATGCAATCTGAAGAACAGAGAGGAAAACTGAAGATGAACAGAGCCTCAGCGAAATGTGGGATATAAATAAGTGCATCAATATATGCATAATTGGAGTACTAAAAAGAGAGGAGAGCATTAAAAGGACAGAAAAAGATATTCAAAAAGACTGCTGAAAACTGTTCAAATTTCTTATTTTCTCCTTTTTTTTTTTTTCCTTATTTTGGCCACACTGCCTGCACGGCTCACAGGATCTTAGTTCCCTGACCAAGGATAAAACCTGGGCCCCAGCAGTGAAACTACAGAGTCCTAAACACTGGACCACCAGGGAATTCCAAAATTTCTCAAATTTGATAAAAAAAAAACTTTACACACCCAAGAAACTCAATTAATTCTAAGTAAACCCAAAGAGATCATACCCAGTATCATCATAGTAAAATGTTGAAAAACAAAAAGAAAATCTTGAAAGCAGGAAGAGGAAAAAAAACACATCACATACAGAGGAACCCCCATAAGATTAACAGCTGACTTCCCATCAGAAGCAATGGAGTCAAGAAGGATGATATAGTCAGACTACTGACAGTTAAAAAAAAAAACACCAAGAATCATATATCTGGCAAAAATGAAGGTGAATTAAAGACATTCGCAGATGGAAAAAAAAAACAGAGAATTCATTGCTAGGATACCTTTCTTTTTTTTTGACTTAGTGTATTATTTATTTATTATTTTGGAGTATAATTGCTTTACAATGGTGCGTTAGTTTCTGCTTTATAACAAAGTGAATCAGTTATACATATACATATGTTCCCATATGTCTTCCCTCTTGCATCTCCCTCCCTCCCACCCTCCCTATCCCACCCCTCTAGGTGGTCATAAAGCACCGAGCTGATCTCCCTGTGCCATGCGGCTGCTTCCCACTAGCTATCTACCTTACGCTTGGTAGTGTATATATGTCCATGCCACTCTCACTTTGTCACAGCTTACCCTTCCCCCTCCCCATATCCTCAAGTCCATTCTCTAGTGAGGTGGATGGACCTAGAGCCTGTCATACAGAGTGAAGTAAGTCAGAAAGAGAAGAACAAATACTGTATGCTAACACATATGTATGGAATCTAAGGGGAAAAAAAGGTCATGAAGAACCTAGGGGTAAGACGGGAATAGGGTACCTTTTATTACGTATATTTTTATTATTTAGGCTGTGTTGGGTCTTTGTTTCTGTGCGAGGGCTTTCTCTAGTTGTGGCAAGCGGGAGCCACTCTTCATCGCTGTGCACGGGCCTCTCACTATCGCGGCCTCTCTTGTTGAGGAGCACAGGCTCCAGATGTGCAGGCTCAGTAGTTGTGGCTCACGGTCCCAGTTGCTCCATGGCATGTAGGATCTTCCCAGACCAGGGTTCGAACCCGTGTCCCCTGCATTGGCAGGCAGATTCTCAACCACTGCGCCACCAGGGAAGCCCAGATACCTTTCTTAAAAGAAATACTAAGTGAGGTTCTTCAGGCTGGAAGCACGTGATGTCAGACAATAATTTGAATGCACATGGAAAACAAGGAATGCTTATGAAGGTAATTATGTGGGTAATTAGAAAAGGCAGTGTAATTGCATATTTCTTCCCCTTTCCCCTCTTGACTGATTTAAAAATCAATTACATAAAGCAATATGAATATGATTGTATTATTGGGACTATAATATATAGAAACATAACATATTTGACAATAACAGCACAACAGAAGGGAATGGGAAGAAAGCTGTACTGAAATAAGGAAATGACAATAATGGTAATTCCAATCCACAGAAAGAAATGGAAAGAACCAGAAGAGTAAGAATGTTAGTGAACACTATAAATATATATTTATTCTCTTCTCTCAGTCTTTATTTATTTATTTATTTATTTATTCATTTATTTATTTATTGTATTTTGGCTGCACTGTGAAGCATGAGGGATGGTTCCCTGACCAGGGATCAAATCTGGGCCTCTGCAGTGTAAGGGCCAAATCCTAACCACTAGGCCATCAGGGAACTCCTCTCAGCCTTTTTAAAAGACATAAAATTATATAAAGTAATAATTACAGCCATATATTGTTGGATTTATTACATATATAAATATATATGTATGTATGACAATGATATCAAAAAGGGGGAGGCAATGAAGCTATATAAAATGTCTGTATTTCGCTAGAACTAAGTCAGTATAAATCTGAAGTAGATTCTAATAAGGTGTATATTATAAGCCCTAGAAAAACCACAATGAAAATAACTCAAAAATAAATAATTTTAAAATTCGTTAAAGGAATTAAAATGTTACATGAGAAAATATCCACCTAATACTAAGTAAGATAACAAATATAGACATGTGACATATAGAAAACAAAAACCAAAATGGTGATGTAAATCCAAGCATATAAATAATAACAATAAATGTGACTGAATTAAACAATCCAATCAAAAGAAAGATATTATCAGACTGGATTTTAAAAAAAGACAAGGTCCAACAATATGCTGTCTACAGGAGGCACACTTTTCATCCAAAGGCACAAATAGGTTGAAAGTAAAAGGATCAAAAATGATATTCCATACAAGCAACAACCCTAAAAAGCTGGAGTGGTTAAACTAATATCAAAATATAGACTTTATAGGGAATTCCCTGGCTGTCCAGTGGTTAGGACTCCATGCTTCCACTGCAGGGGGCATGGGTTCAATCCCTGGTCAAGGAACTAAGATCCCACATGCCACACGATGTGGCCAAAAAAAAAAAAAAAAGGAAAAAAAATAGAGACTTTATAACAAAAAAAAATTACTAGAGATGAATAGGGACATTTCATAATGATAGAAGGGTCAATCCATCAGGAAGATACAATTGTAAACGTATATGTACCTAACAACAGAGTCCCAAAATACATGAAACAATAATTGACAGACTGGACAGAGTGGAAGAGAGAAATAGACAAACAATAATAGTTTGAGAATTCAATGCCCACTTTCCATAATGGATAGAACGACTAGGCAGAAGATCAAGGGAATAGAAGACTTGACCTAAACTAGACCTGACATAGATCTATGAAACACTACACTGGAAAACAACAGGACAAACATTCTTCTCAAATGCACATGGAACAGTCTCCAGAATAGACCATAGGCTAGGCCATAGAGTGTAGAAGGAGTGAAATCATACAAAGTATGTTTTCTGACCACAATGAGATGAAAGTAGAAATCAATAACAGGGAAATTTGGGAAATTCACAAATATGTGGAAATTAAAAAGCACATTCCTAAAATGACCAGTGGGTCATAGAAAAAACCACAAGGGAGGGACTTCCCTGGTGGCGCAGTGGTTGAGAATCCATGTGCCAATTCAGGGGACACAGGTTCAATCCCTGGTCCAGGAAGATCCCACATGCTGCAGAGCAACTAAGCCCGTGTACCACAACTACTGAGCCTGTACTCTAGAGCCCATGAGCCACAACTACTGAGTCTGCGCACCACAACTACTGAAGCCCATGTGCCTAGAGCCTGTGCTCTGCAGCAAGAGAAGCCACCGCAATGAGAAGCCCGCGCACTACATCGAAGAGTAACCCCCGCTCCCGCAACTAGAGGAAGCCCATGCACAGCAATGAAGACCCAACGTAGCCAAAAGGAAAATTTTATATTTAAAAAAAAACCACAAAGGAAAACAGAGAATAATTTGTGATGAAGGAAAATGAAGAAACAACATACCAAAATGTATGAGATGTAGCTAAAGCAGTGCTCAGAGGGAAATTTGTGGCTATAAACACCTATGTTAAAAAGAAAGATCTCAACTCAATACCCAACCTTTCATCTTATGAAATCTGAGAAAGAAGAGCTAACTAAATCCAGAGCAAGGATAAGGAAGGAAATAACAAAGATTAGAGAGGGAATACATGAAAAAGAAAAAATAGAAAATCACTGAAACCAAAACTTGTTTTTTGAGAATGTCAACAAAATTGACAAGCTTTTAGCTAAAATGACTAAGAAAAAAGAAGCAAGACTCAAATAACTTAAATCAGAAATGAAAGTGGAAGCATTACTACCAATTTTACAGAAATAAAAAGGATTATACTACAACTCAATAGCAAAAAAATAAAATCCAATTTAAAAATGGGCAGAGGATCTGAACAGACATTTTTTCAAAGAAGACATACAGATGGCCAACAGATACATGAAAAGTTGCCCAACATCACTAATCATCAGGGAAATGCAAATCAAAACAACAATGAGATAACACCTCACACCTGTTAGAATGGCTATTACCAAAACGACAAATGTTGGAGAGGATGTAGAGAAAGGGGAACACTTGTACACTGTTGGTTGGATTGTAAATTGGTGCAGCCATTATGGAAAGCCATTATGGAGATTCCTCAAGAAATTAAAAATAGAGCTACCATATGATCCAACAATTCCACTTCTGGGTATTTACCCAAAAAAATGAAAACACTAATTCAGAAAGATATATACACCCCCATGTTCACTGCAGCATTATTTACAATAGCCAAGATATAGAAAAAACCCAAATGTTCATCAGTGGATGAAGATGTGGTATATACAGTCATCCCTCAGTCTCCTTAGGAGATTGGTTCCAGGACACCCCACAGGTACAAAAATCCACGAATGCTCAAATCCCTTATATAAAAAGGCATAATATTTGCATATAACCTATGCACATCCTCCTGTATACTTTAAATCATTTTTAGATTACTTGTAATACCTAATACAGTGTCAATGCTATGTAAATAGTTGCTAGCATGCAGCAAATTCAAGTTTTGCTTTTTGGAACTTTATGGAATAAAAATATTTCCAATATTTTTGATCCATGGTTGGTTGAATCTGTGGATGTGGAACCCAGTGATACAGAGGGCTGACTGTGTATACAATGGAGTACTATTCCACCATAAAGAGCAGGAAATCTTGCCATTTGTGACACCCTGGACGGGCCTGGAGGGCATTGTGCTAAGTGAAATAAGTCATAGAAAGACAAATATCACATGATCTCATATGTGGAATCTAAAAAACAAAAACAAACAAAAAATAACCAAGCATAGATACAGAGAACAAATTGCTGCTTGCCAGAGGAGGGGGCTGGGGGATTGGCATAGATGAAATGGGTGAGGAGAGTGAAAAAGTACAAATTTCCAGTTATAAAATAAGTCATGAGGCTGTAAAGTATAGCATGATGACTATAATTAATAACACTGTATTGCATATTTGAAAGTTGCTAAGAAAGTAGGTCTTAAAAGTCCTCACTGCAGGAAAAAAAATGTTGTAACTATGTTAAAAAAAAAGGGTTATAAGAGGAATACTATGAATAATTTTATGCCAGCAAATTATATAATGTAGATGAAATAGGAAAATTCCTATAAAGGTACAAACTGCCAAAACTTAAGATTCAAGAAGAAATAGAAAATCTGCATAGACCTGTATCAATTAAACAGATTGGATTATTAATCAAAAACTTCCCACCAAAGAGAGGTCCAGGACCAGATGGCTTCACTGGTAAATTCTACCAAATGTTTAAAGAAGAATCAAAAGCAATCCTTCCAAACTCTTCCAAAAAATAGAAAATAAGGGAACATTTCCTAACAATTTTATGAGGTCATAATTACTTCAGATTTCAAAACTTTTTACAAAGCGAAACTAATCAAAACAGTGTGGTATTGACATAAGGGTAGAGATATAGATCAATGGAATAGAATTGAGAGTCCAGAAATAAACCCTCATATTTATGGTCAATTGATTTTTGGCAAGGGTGCCAAGAAAATTCAGTGGGGGAAAGAATAGTCTTTTCAGAAATGGTTGTCTACATGCAAAAGAATGAAGTTGGGCCTCTACCTAACAACATGTATAAAACTTAAAACACATCAAAGATGTAAATGTAGTGCTGAAACTATAAAACTCATAGAAAACGTTGGTGTAAATCTTCATGACCTTGTATTAGGCAATGGTTCCTTAGGTACAACACCAAGAACGTAAGCAACAAAAGGAAAAAAATAGATAAATTGGACTTCATCAAAATTAAATACATACACTGGAATTCATTGAAATTCCTTTCTGTTACTAGCAATATCTTCAAGTAAGTGGAAAGACAGCTCATAGAAGTAGAGAAAATATTTGCAAATCATATATCTGATATGGGACTTGTATCTAGAATATATAAAGAACTCTTACAACTCAATAATAAAAGACAAATAACAATTTAAAAATAGGCAGAGGATCTGAATAAACATTTCTCCAAAGAAGATATACAAATAACCAACAAGGACGTGAAAAGATGTCCAACAATATTAGTCGTCATGGAAATGTAAATCAAAAACACAATGAGATAACAATTTCCCACTCATTAGGATGGCTAGAATCAAAATGACAGATAACAATAAGTGGTGACAAGATGTGGAGAAATGGAACCCTCACACACTACCTACTAGTGGGAATGTAAAATGGTACAGCTGTTTTGGAAGACAGGCTGGTAGTTCTTCAAAAGCTAAAGCATAGAGTTACATTATGACTCAGCAATTCCACTCCTGTACACCCAATGAAAACATATGTCCACACAAAAACTTGGACACAAATGTTCATAGCATTGTTCATATTGGCCCAAAAAGTAGAGACAACCCAGATGTCCATCAACTGATCAATATATAAGTATAATGTTGTATAGTCATACAATGGAATATTGTTTGTCAATAAAGAGGAATGAAGTACCTGAAGACCACAAATTCTATGATTCCATTCATATGAAATGTCCAGAATAGGCAAATGTATAGAGACAAAAAGTAGATTAGTGGTTGCCTAGGGCAACATGAGGTGAGGGGATGGAGAATGACTGCTAATGAGTACTGTTTTCTTTTAGGGGAACAAAAATATTATAAAAGTAGATTGTAGTGATGGTCACACCACTCATGAATACACTAAAATATATTGAATTATATACTATGAATAGTTAAATTGTATGGTATGTAGATTACATCTCAATAAAGCTGTTTCTTAAAGAGATAATGGTGGTTTGAACTAGTGTGGTATCAGTGTAGATTGTGCGGAGTGATAAGAATCTGTATATATTTTGAAGGTAGAGGAGGATTTTCTGACATATTGTGAGTGCTGTGAGAGAAAGCAAGGGCTCAAAGATTTTGCTCTGAGCAACTGGAATGATGGAGTGAGCAACTGAGAGAGAGACTGTGGGAAGCTCAGTTTCGGGTAATAAGAGTTCAGTTTGGACATGTTGAGTTGGAGATGTCAAGCAGGAGGAAGGAATATATATATTCCTTCCTTACACACACACACACACACACACACACACACACACACACACACACACGCACGATAGCTCCAGAGAGTGAGTTGAACTAGCATTGCAAAATAGGGTGTTAGCATATGGATAGAATTTAAAACCATGAGAATGGATGTGATCACCAAGGGAGTGTGGATAGCGAGTGAAGAGAAGAGGTCTAAGGACTGGCCCCTGGAACAGTCCAACATTAAAATGTTGGGGAAATGAGGAAGAACCAGCAAAGAAGACTGAGAGGGAATAACCAGTGAGGTAAGAGGAAAATCAAAAGTGTGTGCTGTCCTGGAAGCCAAGTGAAGAAGTGTTTTGAGGAGGAGGGAGTGACCAACTATGTCATATGCTGCTGAGAAATCAAATGAGATGAGGACTGAGATGTGACCATTGGACTTAGTAGCTGTGTAGTCATGGGTGACCTTGCCAGGAACAATTTTGATGTAACTAAGTGAAAAAGTCTGATTGGAATACATTTAAGAGAGAATATAAGGAGATAAGTCATTTCTATAAACCAACAACAAGAATCAAAACTGCAATTTTTAAAAAGATACAGTAGCAATAAAAATATAAGGTATCTATGTAGAAAATCTAACAAAGGATGTGTCAGAGATCCTCTATGGAGAAAATTATAAAACTTTATTGAAATAGAGAGCCATGTTCTGTACAGGTAGGGCTAATCAATATTGTAAAGATATCCTTTTCCCTGAGTCAATCATAGTATAATTCCAATCAAAATCCCAATAGGGTTTTTCATGGAATGTGACAAGTTGGTTCTACAGTTTATATGGGAGTGCAAAGAAAAGCCAAGGCGTTCTTGAAGAACAAGGTAGAAAAACTTACTCTCTCAGATATTAAGATTTATCATACAGCTATAGTACTTAAGAGTGTAAGTAAAGAGGTTTGACAAATAGGCCAATGGAACAGAATAAAAAACTCAAAAATAGACTTATTCCTGTTTGAAAATTTGTTGTATGACAGGTAGCATTGCAGATCAGTGGGGGAAATGATTAATTCTATAATAACTAGTGTTGGGAAAATTGGTTAGCCATAAAGAAGTAATAAAATTAGATTCCCATCTCACATCAAACACAAAAATCAATTCTGGGTATACTAAATACTTTAAATTTTTAGAAGAAAATATAATTCAGAGGTTCTCAACTGGTAGTACCTCCACCCAGGGAACATTTGAAAATGTATGGGAGTGTTTGGGATTGTTATAATGACAGGAATAGTGCTAAAGGCATTTGGTACCCAGGGTCCAGGGATGCTAAAGTGTCCTGCAATGTAAGAGCCAGCCCCACATAAAGAATAAGTGCCCTGCCCCAAATGCCAGTAAACTCTTGGTCACAAAGAAACATGATAGGAGAAATTTTCTGTGATATTGGGATAGGGGAGAATTTCTTTAAAGAAATACAAAAAGCACCAACCATAAAGGGAGAAAGTAATAAATTCAGTGACATTAAAATGAAGTGCCTCTTTTCACCAAAAAACCCCAGAAAGTGAAAAGGCACAAAGTGGAACACCATATTTAGTGCTCATATAACTGACAATGTATTAGTATTTGAGATATACAAATTTCATATACCAATACATAAGAAAGAAAATCTGGAAGAAAAATGAGCAAAAGATATAAACAAGCCTTTCACAGAGGAGGATATCTGAATGCCAAGAGACATGAAAAAGTGCTCAACCTCATTAGTAATCAGGGAAATGCAAAATAAAACCACAAGGAATTAACACAACATTGTAAGTCAACTATACTTCAATAAAAAAAAAAAACAAGGAATGACCAAAAAAGAACATCATGAAATTCCATTTTGATCCACCAGATTGCAAAAAATGATGTAAGTTAAATAATCCTAAGTGTTAGTGAGGATGTGGAGCCATTAGTGAGGATGTGGAACACTTACACTTCTGGTGGGAGTGTGTATTGAAAGGCCTATACATTTGGGTTTGGCATTATCTAACAAATTTGAACATGTGTGTACTTTACAACTGACTGATTCCACTCCTAGAAACAGACCTTAGAGAAACTTGGGCAAGTGTACTGTAAAGAAAGTTTATAGCAATGTTTAGAATAGGAAAAAAAAAAAAAACTAGAAACAACAGATGTTCATCAACAGTAGTGTGTCTCTCTTGTAGTAGACTTAACGGTGAAATACTAGGCAGCAATGAAAAGGAATAAAACACCACTGCAGATAACCATGGGAGAGGTTCTCAGGCACGATTCTGAGTAAAAACAAATTACAAAAAAATTTAGCATGATACCAATATTTACAGTTTGAAAGCAAGCAAAACTAAAGAGTTTGTTGCTTAGGGATAGCAGTATATGTAGGAAGACGATGAAGAAATGCAAGGGAGTGACTTAAGTTCATGATCGTGGGTACCTCTGGGAGAAAGGCAGGGTGATGGGCTGCAGAGGAGCCTGCAGGGAGCCGCAGTGGCGCTGGTAATGTTCTGTTAAGGCAGATGGTGGGCTCACAGGTGTTGATTCTATTATTATGCTTCATGATTTATATATTAAGTATATTTCAGGTAGAAATTACATACAAATATGATTTACATATATTAAGCATTTTGTGTATATATCAATTGCATCATTTCTTTAAATGAAGGCTGGAGAAGGAGGGGATTCTCCCGCTCCTTCTGAAACTTTCAGGCTACAAGCGGCAGAAGAGAAAAAAACTCTTTTAAGCAGTTGCCTCTGTTCACAGCAGCAGTGTTGCCTTTGGGGGCACAGTGCTCCCTGGTCTCCTCGTCCTGCGGGCCTTGGAACCAAAGGTAGGCTGCAAATGGCAGGATGGCCCTTTCCCAGCTGGGTCAGGAGTACAGGAATAAGCACTCCCTCTCTCATAATTAAGGCTGTGCTCAGTCACCGGGCCTGCCAACATTGTCATGGGATAGCAATTGAAACAGCCAGGAGGAAAACACACAGACTTTGCCAAGGCAGATACATTTGAGGGTCTCTGAAGGTGGGGGTGGGAGAGCAGACAGGAAACATGGAGCCAGTAGAGAGAGGTCAGACTGCTTTCAATGGCTCGTGTGACCCTGGGCAATTCACTTCCCTTCTCCAGGCTCCAATTCCTCCCCAGTCTTCTTCGGGGTTTAACTGGAACATACTTTATAAAGTTGCTTCCAGCCCGAACACCCAAGGATTCCAATTCTAAGGCCACTTGAGGGGAAAACGTTTGCACATTTACACTCCTAGTCTCCAGATTGGTGAATAATTAAGCTCCTCTCTATTGATCAGAGCTGCTGACAGTAGTGCTGAGTTGGCTGTCTGATAGTGTGGAAAAACAAACCCACGTGCAGCTACAAATGGCCATTCTGGAGTAAGAAACTCCCATTTACACAATTAGCCTTGAGAATATAAATAGAAGTAGAAGCAAAACTGTCCCCAAGCCTGTCCTCCCTCCTCCAGACTGCCTTTGACAACAGAGGTTTCTGTCTCTTCGTTCACAGCCTTCCTTTGGCGTTCTTCCCCACATGCATGTTTTGAGGGGGGAAAAAACTCCCGTCTTTCTTTGTCAAGTTTTCCCCACTTAACCTCCCTTACCTCTACATTTTTCCTCGTTTTAAACCAACCACCATCTCTACCAGAAGAGACTTGTATGAGTAAAATGAGCTTTGTCATTTGGAGGTTGGACTAAGGGTTAAATTAAAGAGACAGCTGTCTATACAACTGGCTAGAATGAGGGGAGGGCTCGGCTGCATTTGTGCCAGCTGCTTCTTACTTTTATTCCTTCCTGCTGTTTGTCTCCCTTCCACCCCTCTGGCCAGGGCTGCTGAGCAGCAAGCCTCCCCGAGCTACTGGGAAGTTTCAAGTAGTGAGCTGGGGCTAAGGGGACCTAACGTCCTCCTGTCATAACTTCCCCTAGACAAAAGATGTTTAGGCCTCAAATTTGGAACTGAAAAGGAAATTGAAAATGTACAAGCCACTTTTCCATCCCTTGTAGATAATCACCTTCCCCTCCTTCAAAATCTTCTAGGCTTGTTTAAAGCCATCTTTTGCTCTTAGCGCTTTTTTCTTTCCCTTGAACTGTAGTTTTTTTGTTTTGTTTTTCTTAGCAGCACTTTTGAGGAACTGCTTTTCTAAAGGAAAGAGAGACTATGTGTTACTCTGGGTGAGTCACTGTTCTTTAGTCAATGCTGGTGAGAATCTCAAAGATTAACGAAGATTGCCAAGGGTGGCTGCAGTCCAGCACCCAAACGCTCACATAATTTGCCCCTCTTTCCATTTTAGGGTGAAAATAATCATGGACAAGAGGGGGAGGGGATTTATGTGAATAAATAAGATACTGTTTTACAGCCAAGGCAACATTTCAGATTCTCAGCTGGCAGAAGAATTCTTGAGGCTGATCTGTAGTAAAAGCATGAGCAAACTGCTAAATGGAATGCAAAGAGAACCCTGGGCTTAATCTCCGTTCCAGTCAGTCTACAGAGGAGTCTCAGAGCAGTACTATTCCTGGAAGGCAAAGTGCTTACCCACACACTGCCCCACCCCCAGCGTGAGAAATCTAGGGCCTCCAGGACTGTGCCAGCACCCTGGCTCTTATTTCTGCAGTCCAGTTGCTTTGGTGAAATAGGAGTGTACACTGCCTCTCCATGAAAGGACCACTCTGAAAGCGATTTATAAACTGTAAAGTACCAGGGGACGTCAGGTGGCCCTGTCACTCACCCATTCTCTTGTATACTGCACTCCTTCAGTTGTCTTTTCTCATTATTGGACAGAAACCACAGAATTTTGTGGTGAGAGGTCAGGCCCTGCATATAATCAATCATGCACAAGTCCCAAGGCATAGAAGCATAAATAGGCCTTAATTCTGGATTTCCTAGTCTACACATGGAGAGCATTTGCCAGCCAGCAACCTCACAAAGACGTCATAGAATGGTCAAGGAATGACCCTAAGAAAGCTTTTGGTGGGGAGATAGCTTTAAAGCTTCTTGAAGGAAAAACTCTCAATTTCAAGATGCTATTATTATTCCTGCATTGAAGTAAAAGCCCTGGTGTTCGTATAGCCTTTTATTCCAATGTCAAATATCTGATGACTCCTCACAACTTTGCTTTGAGGTGGAGAGAAGGCAGTCGTGCCGTGGTCGCTGTCTCCAGTGGGAGGCTCTGCCTACAGTGACCAGATGGTAAGATCAAAGAGCCAAGGCCCATCCACTTCATGGACTGGTGACTCCTTGGACTGTATTAAAGGACTTCCATCTCTGGCTAGAACCTCACCCAGACTCTATATTTAGTAAACAAAGGAACTTGAAATTTGTAATAAAATTAAATTAAAAAACAAGAACTTTATCATTCCATTCACCCATCTGCCCATTGTTTATTTTGAGTGTGTACTTAACAGCACTTTCCAGAACAGAGTAATCCCTATGTAGAGACAAAGATGGCTCTAATACCAGGGCAGTGGTGTGTGTGGGGGGGAGGAAGGTTGCATTCCTTCCCTCCCCATCCTCCTTTTCCCAGAGCCCATCCAGCTGACAGGTGCCAGAAGGGAAGAAATGTTAGCAAATGTTAGTTTCCAGCCCCAAAGAAGCTGTCACAAAAAGGAGACAGAACAAGGCAGCCTATAAAATCCTTCAACTGAGGGATGTAGCGAGACCTATCTAATTACACAAGATTAGAAACGGTTTAACTTGTTGAGAATGTGCTACATGTGAAATGAAATAAAATGACACCTCTGGCACCCTGTAATGATACTGTGTTGGGAGGAAAGCACAAAGGGTTTGTTCACGCTATATCAGTAACACCAGTTTTTCTCATCCAACATTTTCGACACATCTGGTTTTCATATGGTGGTCTAAGTGAAGTAAGTTAACTTTTCACCCACTGTTCTGGCCCTCCTTTTCTTTCTTCACTGTACACTTCCATTTGTGTTGGCATTGTCCGTCTCTCACCCATCCCTCCCCAAGCTAACAGACGTGGAAGAGGATTATGCTGAGAAACTTGGCTTATCTCTGGGCTTTTGATTATTTTACTGTTCAAACAGTGCTAACACAGATTTGAAAGCAAGACTGGTCTTTGTTCCAGCTAAATACAACAGAGTTTAGCTTTGGCCTTCTACTTAATATGTTCAACTACCAATGCTGAATAAGAACTCCCTAAGTAATCAATGAGTCACAAAACCTCCTGATTTTCAAATTAGGGAAAGATGATCTCAATTTTTTTTTTTTTTTTGGCCATGCCGTGTGGCATACAGTATCTTAGTTCCCTGACCAGGGGTGGAAACCGTGCCCCCTGCAGTGGAAGCACAGAGTCCTAACCAGTGGACCGCCAGGGAAGTCCCCTCAGTTACTCTTAACTAGAATGCTCAGAAAATGTGGAGTTGGCCTAACTGGTTTCTAGGTAACACAGGAGTGATTGACCATTTTGTGCCTGTATTGACCAAAAAATATATATATATAGTATTGATATTTGGTGATTATATACTAAAGGTCTACAAGATAGGTGTATTTCCAATGAAAGTAGCATTTGCAAACTATAAAGTGAGTTTCCTTCTACACAACCGTCATCAGAAACAGAAAAAGGGTTTTATTCCCCAACAACCAGAAAAAAATTAGTAGGATTTTGCAAATGGCTATGATTAAAAGCCAAAGTTTAGACATTTTTAGTGCTTTGATACAAAAAAGGTTAATAATGTTGACTCGGTTTTTGTGGTTTTTTACCTTCTTTAGATTTGTGCCTCACAGGACTTTGTAAACAGCAAAATTTGTAACTCTAAGCTGACAGGGATTGTCTACTGTGATTATAAGGTACAATTTAAGCTGTGTGAGATCTCGACTCTTTAAGGACCTTTTCCTGTGTTCTGAATTTTCTCTGGACTGCAGATTGTAATTAGAAGGAGAGGGGCATGAATGATCTACAGGTCTTCTAAGAGGTGCAAAATCTTTCAGGTGGCTTCTGATGAATTTTTCCTCTGTCTGAAAGCAATCCAGCAGGGAACTTCTGTAGCAAATGCCTTAACCCCAAGAAGTAACTAATAATGGACCATTTCATGCCCTCTGGCAAGCCAGTGGGGGTGATGGTTTGGGGCACATGTACCATTCAGTGACTGGAACATCACAAGGATGTCTGTCTGTGAAGGGCTTGTGCCTGCTATGTGGCGCCATAAAGGGGCTAGCAAGAATTGCTGTCTATAGCCTTGACCTAAGAGAAGCACCATTTGTACCACATTCAATGTCAGCAAACCTTCCTTCATTAAGCACATACTATGTGCAAAGCCTTGTTAGGTTTCTGTAACACTCTCTGTAATGTGTTACTAGATTTATTTTCCAAAGTGGTCAGGGAATTTCATCAATCATTTACTGACTACTATATGCAGGCGTTGTGCTGGGGATACCAAGATGAATCAGAGGTGTTCCCTGACTTATGGAGCTCAGAGTACAGTGTGAGAAAGAAAAAATTACAATGGAGTATGAGAGTAGAAGTTCTATGCAAAGAGCTTTGTGAGTGTAGAGAAAGGAATGATTCTCTCAGGAGGACATCAGAAGGGCTCACCAAGGAGATGATATTTCAGTTGATATCCTGAAGGATGGGTAGGATTTCACCAGGCAGACAGGAGAGGGGGAAAGAGAATTCCAAGCAGAGGGAACAGCATGTGCAAAAGCTTGTTAAAGCACATTAGACAGTTCTTTTTATCATCACTTGAGAGGGCAAATGTAAGTTGTACTGATGTTGAGCTTGGATTTTTTTTCTCATGATTACATTGCCATTTTTAAATACAGGACATGATATTTTAAGGTAATGACAAGAAAAGACCTGATAGATTTGAAAGTTCTCCTTATTAAGCTGTGATGCTTATGTAGTATCTTGCACATAGCAGGCCCTCAATAAATGCTTACTGAATGATAAATCCCATATCTCTTTCCATTTATAAATTGCTACTCTATCAAGAATCAGCTTACAGAGCAAAACTTCTGCCTGTGACTTAGGAATGGATGTTCATAGTTCTGCTCTCTGTCACCTCAGCCTCCTCTACCCTTGAGAAGTATGTCTCTGCAACTGAACCTTAATTGTGTTGGTGAGTGGTAGGGAAAACTGCCCTTGCTTTGAAACCTCAGTAACACAGATTTCTACTTGGAGGGCCTCTATCTAATTGAAATCCCTCCAAAATGCCTTTTGAATGGGGCAGTGCTCGTGTTGATGACATAGGGGATTGCTATACTAGAAACAGTAGTGATAATAGCTAATATGGACAGGTACACCTCACATTTTAAATTTTATAATAGAACCTAAACATGATTGATCAAACAATTTATATGGCAGTAATAAAGATGTGACTTGTCTGCACTGAACAGCCTTGACAGCGTAACGTGGTACTGTCTATTCTTTTTTGCTTAAGAAAGAGAAGATAAATTTTTATTATTTTTATAAATTATGCAATACGGGCTTCCCTGGTGGCTCAGTGGTTGAGAGTCTGCCTGCTGATGCTGGGGACACGGGTTCGTGCCCTGGTGCAGGAAGATCCCACATGCTGTGGAGCGGCTGGGCCCGTGAGCCATGGCCACTGAGCCTGCGCATCCAGAGCCTGTGCTCCGCAACGGGAGAGGCCACAACAGTGAGAGGCCCGCATACCGCAAAAAATAAATAAATAAATTTAAAAAAGCAATAATCTTTAGGATAGCAATAAATTTTTGCCTTGAAAATTACCAGGGAATAGATGACAGAGAATGTAGTTAGATATAAACCATTTGCAAATTATATGCAAGTACACTTGTAACCCTTTTATTGGGTGTCTGGATCCAGTCTTTGGGAAAATTCCCACCAGGGAATCTTGTTTCATTGTGAATCTAAAATGTATGAGAAAAATACTTCAGTTCCAAACCTTAGCAGCCATGTGACTGGCTCTTTCAGGCCTAATCTCTATAGCTACACCTTTCTAGAAGCCACAATACCAGGCCACAGAATGTATTCTCTCTCAGCCCCTCCATTGCACTAGGTAAATACTTTCCACAAATAGTCATTGAGTGCTTCCTAGAGCCAGGCACAGTGCTGGGTTCTAATAATACAGAAGTAAATAAGACAACCGCATCCCTGCCCCCATGGCGCCCTAAGGCTAGTGAAATGGCTCGTATCCTCTTTTGGGTCATAGTCCTTTTGAAAATCTGATTCCAACTGGCCCTACTACATTACTTAAATATTAAGGTGGCAGCTTCCTGTTTTCCCAAAGAAAAGCAAAAACTTTTGTCCCTGTTGAATGGAGTCATGAAATCCAGTGTAGGAGGTTATTCTTTCTAGACGTTAACCTTTATCCTCTTTTGGAGCCTGTAGTATGGTAGAAAGAATGTGGGATTTTGAGCCAGTTTGGGATTCTGATCCTCTAACTAGCAGTGGGACCTGGGTAATTTACCCAGTGTCTCAGAAGCTCAGTTTTCTCATACGCACTATGCAATGTGATTGTGAAGACTGAAGGAGTCCATGTGTATGAAGCACCTCACACAAGGTTGGTGCTCCAATCCATGTTAGTAAGTGAGAAAACTAGATTTTGAACCCAAGTTTTTCTGACTCAGAAACCTAGTCTCTCCACTTGCTTACAAAGGGTCTGAAAATACTGGCTTATATTTAAGTCTCACCAAAACTCCATAAGGGAAGGAAGAAATACCACAGCTGAAGAAGCAAATGGATAGAAAGGAAGAAATATGCTAATTTGTTTAGAGACACTTAGGACATCTGTGACAAAGCTGACACTAATTCCAGAGTCTCAGTGTCCTTTTCTAGCTATGAACACTCAGCATCTCTCCTTGTGCAGTTGTATCCTTCTATAGGGATTTTTTGACTACCACCATGTGCCCAACGTGGTTGTAGGTGCTTCTGGTGATTTAAAAGACATGATCTATGACTTATAGGAAGTTATAGCCTAGTGGGGAGGCAGAAGCTATACCCAACAAACAATTAGAGAAAAATTGCTTAAGATGGCATATAAATAAGGACCAGTACTATAGCCAATATTAAGTGTATCAGTCAGCTTGGATTGCCATAACAAAATACCATAGACTGGGTAGCTTAAATAACAGAAATTATTTTCTCACAGTCTAGAGGCTAGAAGTCCAAGATCAAGATGCCAGCATGGTAGGTTTCTGATGAGTGCTCTCTTCCTGGTTCATAGATGGCTGCCTTCTCTCTGTGTCCTCACATGGGAGGGAGAGAGAGTAAGCTCGCTGGTGTCTCTTCTTATAAGGGGACTAATCCCATCATGAGGGCTCCACCTTCATGACTTCATATAAACATAATTATCTGCCAAAGACTCCATCTCCAAGTACAGTCACACAAGGGGATTAGGACTTCAACATATGAATTTGGGAGGGACCCAGTTCAGTCTATAGCACTAAGTGTTATAACCATGAGGGCATGACTTCTCTTTGTTTAATTAAAATTTTTACTAACACTACTAACATTTCAAAATGTTAATGCATAGTGTAGTCATTAAGGCTTTTTTTTAAACAAGGTGTATCCTAGTCACTGTAGTGTCACTGCTATGGTTTGTACCCATATCAACTCCTGCCTGTACTATTGCAATAGTCTCATTCACTCATTCATTCATTCAACAAGTAGCATGCTTACTCTGTGCTACACACTCGGGAATCCAGTGCTTAAGAAGCTTGGTGTGAATCCTGCCTTTAGGTGCTTATATTTCAGCCACGGGGACAACATTTAAAACTCACTTACGAAATTAATTATTTAAATCCAACTGAGATGAGTGCTACCAAGTAGAAGTAGAGGAAGTTGAGAGCATATGATATGAAAAGGTTCTCTAATCTTGGGAAGCATCAGATTCACTGCAATGAGATTAAAGCTGAGCTCTGAAGACCAAGTAGAGGCAACAAGGCAAGATCTTGGAAGAAGAGCTTTCCTGGCAGAGGAAACACCATGTGTGAAGGCCCTAGGAGAGAATAGAGCAGTGCTTCTTTGAAGAACTGAATGAGAGGCAGTAAGGCCAGAGCTGGGAAGTCCAGGGAGAGTAGGTGAAGTTGGAGAGATAATCATGGAACTGGTTATTATAGGACCTTGTAGGCCATGGCAAAGACTTAAGACTTAAGAGCACCAAGTAATGGGCAGCTGTTGAAGTGTCTTAAGCAAGGGAAAACCAAGATGTGCACATGTATGTATTAGTCTTCTCTGGCTGCTATAACAAAATCCCACAGACTGGGTAACTTAAACAATAGAAATTTATTTTCTCACAGTTCTGGAGGCTAGTTGTCCCAGATCAAAGTCCAGCAGGGTCAGTTCCTGGAAAGAACTTTCTTCCTGGCTTGCAGACAGCCACTTTCTTGCTGTGTCCACACATTGCCTTTCCTCAGTACATGCACAAAGAGGGGAAAGGAACAGGGAGAGGGAGAAGGAAAGAGAGGAAAAGAGAGGGGGAATGCGGGAGGGAGAGAGAGAATGGGATCAAGCTCTGATGTCTCTTCTTATAAGGGCACTAATCCTATGGGATCAGGGCCTTACCCCTATAAACTTAATTATTTCCTTATTCTACATATTGTCACATTGAAGGTTAAGGGTTCAAAACATGTTGAATTTAGCCTGTAGCAGTGTGTTATGTGTGTGTGTTTCATATCAGTTTTATTTTGAATTTTTGAATTTTATTTTCTTTATTTTTTTTATACAGCAGGTTCTTATTAGTTATCTATTTTATACATATTAGTGTATATATGTCAATCCTAATCTCCCAATTCATCCCACCACCACCACCACCCCCCTGCCACATTCCCCCCTTGGTGACCACACGTTTGTTCTCTACATCTGTATCTCTATTTCTGCCCTGCAAACTGGTTCATCTGTACTATTTTTCTAGGTTCCATAAATATGCATTAACATATGATATTTGTTTTTCTCTTTCTGACTTACTTCACTCTGTATGACAGTCTCTAGATCCATCCACGTCTCTACAAATGACCCAATTTCGTTCCTTTTTATGGCTGAGTAATATTCCATTGTATATATGTACCACATCTACTTTATCCATTCATCTGTCGATGAGCATTTAGGTTGCTTCCATGACCTGGCTATTATAAATAGTGCCGCAATGAACATTGGGGTGCATGTGTCTTTTTGAATTATGGTTTTCTCTGGGTATATGCCCAGTAATGGGATTGCTGGGTCATATGGTAATTTTATTTTTAGTTTTTTAAGGAACCTCCATACTGTTCTCTATAGTGGCTGTATCAATTTACATTCCCAACAACAGTGCAGGAGGGTTCCCTTTTCTCCACACCCTCTCCAGCATTTGTTGTTTGTAGATTTTCTGATGATGCCCATTCCAACTGGTGTGAGGTGATACCTCATTGTAGTTTTGATTTGCATTTCTCTAAGAATTAGTGATGTTGAGCAGCTTTTCATGTGCTTCTTAGCCATCTGTATATCTTCTGTGGAAAAATGTCTATTTAGGTCTTCTGCCCATTTTTTTATTGGGTTGTTTGTTTTTTTAATATTGAGCTGCATGACCTGTTTATATATTTTGGAGATTAATCCTTTGTCCGTTGATTCATTTGCAAATATTTTCTGCCATTCTGAGGGTTGTCCTTTCATCTTGTTTGTAGTTTCCTTTGCTTTGCAAAAGCTTTCAAGTTTCATTAGGCCCCATTTGTTTATTTTTGCTTTTATTTCCATTACTCTAGGAGGTGAATCAAAAAAGATCTTGCTGTGATTTACATCAGAGTGTTCTTCCTATGTTTTCCTCTAAGAGTTTTATAGTGTCCAGTCTTACATTTAACTCTCTAATCCATTTTGAGTTTATTTTTGTGTATGGTGTTAGGGAGTGTTCTAATTTCATTCTTTTACATGTAGCTGTCCAGTTTTCCCAGCACCACTTCTTGAAGAGGCTGTCTTTTCTCCATTGTGTATCCTTGCCTCCTTTGTTGTAGATTAGTTGACCATAGGTGTGGGTTTATCTCTGGGATTTCCATCCTGTTCCATTGATCTATATTTCTGTTTTTGTGCCAGTACGATATTGTCTCGATTACTGTAGCTTTGTAGTATATTCTGAAGTCAGGGAGTCTGATTCCTCCAGCTCCATTTGTTTCCCTCAAGACTGCTTTGGCTATTCGGGGTCTTTTGTGTCTCCATACAAATTTTAAGATTTTTTTGTTTTAGTTCTGTAAAAAATGCCACTGGTAATTTGATAGGGATTGCATTGAATCTGTAGATTGCTTTGGGTGGTATAGTCATTTTCACAATATCCATTCTTCCAGTCCAGGAACATGGTATATCTCTCCATCTGTTGGTATCATCTTTAATTTCTTTCATCAGTGTCCTATAGTTTTCTGCATACAGTTCTTTTTTCTCCCTAGGTAGGTTTATTCCTAGGTATTTTATTCTTTATGTTGCAATGGTAAATGGGAGTGTTTCCTTAATTTCTGTTTCAGATTTTTCATCATTAGTGTATAGGAATGCAAGAGATTTCTGTGCATTAATTTTGTATCCTGCAACTTCACCAAATTCATTGATTACCTCTAGTAGTTTCCTGGTGGCATCTTTAGGATTCTCTATATATAGTATCATGTCATCTGCAAACAGTGACCGTTTTACTTCTTCTTTTCCAATTTGTATTCCTTTTATTTCTTTTTCTTCTCTGATTGCCATGGCTAGGACTTCCAAAACTATGTTGAATAATAGTGGTGAGAGTGGACATCCTTGTCTTGTTCCTGATCTTAGAGGTAATGCTTTCAGTTTTTCACCATTGAGAATGATGTTTGCTGTGGGTTTGTCATATATGGCCTTTATTATGTTGAGGTAGGTTCCCTCTATGCCCACTTTCTGGAGAGTTTTTCTCATAAATGGGTGTTGAATTTTGTCAAAAGCTTTTTCTGCATCTATTGAGATGATCATATGGTTTTTATTCTTCAGTTTTTTAATATGGTGTATCACATTGATTGATTTGTATATATTGAAGAATCCTTACTCCCTGGAAAAAATCCCACTTGATCATGGTGTATGATCCTTTCAATGTGCTGTTGGATTCTGTTTGCTAGTATTTTGTTGAGGATTTTTGCTTCTATATTCATCAGGGATATTGGTCTGTAATTTTCTTTTTTTGTAGTATCTTTGTCTGGCTTTGGTATCAGGGTAATTGTGGCCTCATAGAATGAGTTTGGGAGTGTTCCTTCCTCTGAAATTTTTTGGAAGAGTTTGAGAAGGATGGGTGTTAGCTCTTCTCTGAATGTTTGATAGAATTCACCTGTGAAGCCATCTGGTCCTGAACTTCTGTTTGTTGGAAGATTTTTAATCACAGTTCCAATTTCACTACTTGTGATTGGTCTGTTCGTATTTTCTATTTCTTCCTGGTTCAGTCTTGGAAGGTTATACCTTTCTAAGAATTTGTCCATTTCTTCCAGGTTGTCTATTTTATTGGCATAGAGTTGCTTGTAGTAGTCTCTTGTGATGCTTTGTATTTCTGCGGTGTCCATTGTAACTTCTCCTTTTTCATTTCTAATTTTATTAGTTTGAGTCCTCTCCCTCTTTTTCTTGATGAGTCTGGCTAAAGGTTTATCAATTTTGTTTATCTTCTCAAAGAACCAGCTTTTAGTTTTAGCTTTTAGTTTTATTGATCTTTGCTATTGTTTTTTTATTTCTACTTCATGATTTCTTTCCTTATACTAACTTTGGGTTTTGTTTGTTCTCTTTCTCTAGTTCCTTTAGGTGTAAAGTTAGATTGTTTATTTGAGATTTTTCTTGTTTCTTGAGGTAAGCTTGTATTGCTATAAACGTCCCTCTTAGAACTGTTTTTGCTGCATCCCATAGGTTTTGGATCATCGTGTTTTTGTTGTAATTTGTCTCTAGGTTTTTTTTTTTATTTCCTCTTTGATTTCTTCAGTGATTTCTTGGTTATTTAGTAAGGTATTGTTTAGCCTCCATGTGTTTCTTTTTTTTACGTTTTTTTCCCTGTAATTGATTTCTAATCTCATAGCATTGTGGTCGGAAAAGATGATTGATATGATTTCAGTTTTCTTAAATTTACTGAGGCTTGATTTGTGACCCAAGATGTGATCTATCTTGGAGAATGTTCCATGTGCACTTGAGAAGAAAGTGTAATCTGCTGTTTTTGGATGGAATGTCCTATAAGTATCAATTAAATCTATCTGGTCTATTGTGTCATTTAAAGCTTATGTTTCCTTATTAATTTTCATTTTGGATGATCTGTCCATTGGTGTAACTGAGCTGTTAAAGTTCCCCACTACTATTGTGTTACTGTCGATTTCCTCTTTTAGAGCTGTTAGCAGTTGCCTTATGTATTGAAGTGCTCCTATGTTGGGTGCATATATATTTATAATTGT
Source organism: Delphinus delphis (assembly GCF_949987515.2). Classification (NCBI taxonomy): domain Eukaryota; kingdom Metazoa; phylum Chordata; class Mammalia; order Artiodactyla; family Delphinidae; genus Delphinus; species Delphinus delphis. The sequence goes on from NC_082704.1 coordinate 67,085,248, forward strand.
TATATCTTCTTCTTGGATTGATCTCTTGATCATTATGTAGTGTCCTTCCTTGTCTCTTGTAACATTCTTTATTTTAAAGTCTATTTTATCTGGTATGAGTAGTGCTACTCCAGCTTTCTTTTGATTTCCATTTGCATGGAATGTCTTTTCCCATCCCTTCACTTTCAGTCTGTATGTGTCCCTAGGTCTGAAGCGGGCCTGTTGTAGACAGCATATATATGGGTCTTGTTTTTGTATCCATTCAGTGAGCCTGTATCTTTTGGTTGGAGCATTAAATCCATTCACGTTTAAGGTAATTATCAATATGTATGTTCCTATTACCATTTTGTTAATTGTTATGGGTTTGTTTTTGTAGGTCCTTTTCTTCTCTGTGTTTCCCACTTAGAGAAGTTCCTAGCATTTCTTGTAGAGCTTGTTTGGTCATAGTGAATTCTCTTAGCCTTTGTGTGTCTGTAAAGCTTTTGATTTCTCCATCGAATCTGAATGAGATCCTTGCCCTGTAGAGTAATCTTGGTTGTAGGTTCTTCCCTTTCATTACTTTAAATATATCATGCCACTCCCTTCTGGCTTGTAGAGTTAGTTTCTGCTGAGAAATCAGCTGTTAACCTTATGGGAGTTCCGTTGTATGTTATTTGTCATTTTTCCCATGGTACTTTCAATAATTTTTCTTTGTGTTTAATTTTTGTCAATTTGATTACTATGTGTCTCGGCGTGTTTCTCCTTGGGTCTAGCCTGTCTGGGACTCTGTGCTTCCTGGACTTGGGTGGCTATTTCCCTTCCCATGTTAGGGAAGTTTTCGGCTATAATCTCTTCAAATATTTTCTCGGGTGCTTTCTCTCTCTCTTCTCCTCCTGGGACCCCTATCATGTGAATGTTATTGCGTTTAATGTTGTCCCAGAGGTCTTCAGGTCTTCAGGTCTCCCAGGCTGTCTTCATTTTTTTTCATTCTTTTTTCTTTATTCTGTTCCGCAGCAGTGAATTCCACCATTCTGTCTTCCAGGTCACTTCTCCATTCTTCTGCCTCAGTTATTCTGCTATTGATTCCTTCTAATGTAGTTTTCATTTCAGTTACTATATTGGTCATTTCTGTTTGTTCTTTAATTCTTCTAGATGTTTCTCCTTTAATTCTTCTGGGGCTTTGTGAAACATTTCTTGCATCTTCTCAATCTTTGCCTCCATTCTTTTTTCGAGGTCCTGGATCATCTTCACTATCACTATTCTGAATTCTTTTTCTGGAAGGTTGCCTATCTCCACTTCATTTAGTTGTTTCTCTGGGGTTTTATCTTGTTCCTTCGTCTGGTACAAAGTCCTCTGCCTTTTCATTTTGTCTATGTTTCTGTGAATGTGGTTTTCCTTCCACAGGTTGCAGAAGTGTAGTTCTTCTTGCTTCTGCTGTCTGCCCTCTGGTGGATGAGGCTGTCTAAGAGGCTTGTGCAAGCTTCCTAATGGGAGGGACTGTTGGTGGGTAGAGCTGACTGTTGCTCTGGTGGGCAGAGCTCAGTAAAACTTTAATCCGTTTGTCTGCTGATGCATGGGGCTGGGTTCCCTCCCTGTTGGTTGTTTGGCCTGAGGTGACCCAACACTGGAGCCTACCTGGCTCTTTGGTGGGGCTAATGGCAGATTCTGGGAGGGCTCGCACTAAGGAGTACTTCCCAGAACTTCTGCTGCCAGTGTCCTTGTCCCCATGGTGAGCCACAGCCACCTCCTGCCTCTGCAGGAGACCCTCCAACACTAGCAGGTAGGTCTGGTTCAGTTTCCTATGGTGTCACTGCTCCTTCCCCTGGGTCTCGATGCTCACTCTACTTTGTGTGTGCCCTCCAAGAGTCGAGTCTCTGTTTCCCCCAGTCCTTTCAAAGTCCTGCAATCAAATCCCACTAGCCTTCAAAGTCTGATTCTCTAGGAATTCCTCCTCCCGTTGCCAGATCCCCAGGTTGGGAAGCCTGACGTGGGGCTCAGAACCTTCACTCCAGTGGGTGGACTTCTGTGGTATAAGTATTCTCCAGTTTGTGAGTCACCCACCCAGCAGTTATGGGATTTGATTTTATTGTGATTGCGCCCCTCCTACCATCTCGTTGTGGCTTCTCCTTTGTCTTTGGATGGGGGGTATCTTTTTTGGTGAGTTCCATTGTCTTCCTGTCGATGACTGTTCAACAGTTAGTTGTGATTCTGGTGCTCTCGCAAGAGGGAGTGAGTGCACGTCCTTCTACTCCACCATCTTGAACCAATCTCCCATATCAGTTATTTTTGAGCAATGCATCTTTAATCATGTTATCCCCCTGTTTCAAATACACACACACACACACACACACACACACACACACACACACACACATCCTCACCCTCCCAGAGCTTACAGATCCAAAATTCCCCTTAGTAGAGTACACAGGATCCTTCTAGATTGTACCCTAATCTGTTTTTCCCACTGCCCTGAACATGGTTCCAGCCATGCCTTTGACCGAGATATTCCTATACCAGGAACGTCCCTCCTCCCACGTGACTGCCTGATAAAAATCCTATTCTTCCTTCAAGCTCCAACTCCCATGTCATTTGTCTGTGAAGTCCTCCCAGGCCACCCCTCCCCTCCATAGTCAATCACTTCTTTCTCTGGGATCCTATAGCACCTGACACATACTAACAGTCCCTGACTTACGATGGTTCAATTTTACAATTTTTTAACTTTATTATGGTGTGAAGGTGATACACAATCAGTAGAAACCATACTTCAAATTTTGAATTTTGATCTTTTCCCAGGCTAGCAACATGCGGTGCAATAGTCTCTTGTGATGCTGGTCAGTGGCAGCAAGCCACAGCTCCCAGTCAGCCATGCGATCACAAGAGTAAACAACTGACACACTTATAACCATTCTGTACCCATACACCCATTCTGTTTTTCAGTACAGTATTCAATAAATTACATGAGATATTTAACACTTTATTATAAAATATACTTTGCGTTAGATGGTTTTGCCGAACTGTAGGTTAATGTAAGTGTTCTGAGCATGGTTAAGGTAGGCAAGGCTAAGCTATGTTCAATAGGTGTATTAAATGCATTTTTGACTTAACGTATTTTCAACTTACAATGGATTTATCAGGATGTAACCCCATCGTAAGTTGAGGAAGATCTGTAGTTATCTGAGACCTTATCATATTGCATTGCAATTCATTTACTCAGCTGTTTCCTCCAACTAAACTAAATGCAAGGGCAAAAACTGTATCTTTTTTAAAAAGACATCAAAACCTGTGATGCTTCTCTCCATCCGCAATTCCTACCACAGTGCCTGGAAACAAGTAGGTACTCATATATAATGATGATAATAATAATAGCAGACACTCATAGGGTGATTACTACGTGCCTGGCACTGTTCTAAGTGCTTTAGATGCATTCGCACATCTGTAGTGTCAACAATTCTATTATAGCCCCATTTCACAGGTGGCTTGCCCAAGTTGGCAGAATGAATAAGTGGCAGATCCAGGATTCAGACCCAGGCAGGCTGGCTCTGGAGTCTAAGCTCTTCCCCACTGCACTGTACAGCCTCCCAGTGTTTGGGTTGTTCACTGCTGTTTTTCAGACTCTCTTTCCAGCAGGGCAGTCTTCTCCTCCCACTCCACCGTTTCCCTACCTATTATTTAGTTGGAGCCTGGGAGCTGCTTCCCCTTACACCAGGAAGTAAGGGGACTTCTCTACTAAAACCAGAGGCTACAGCAGGAAGAGAGCTAGAGAAACACCTGCCCACCCCCTCCATCCTTCCCCTTTTTCCTACTACCCCACTGCTCAAGCACCAGATGGCTGTTTTCTTCTGCCATAGGAAGAAGCCAAAGGGTTTTCCTCTTTCCTCCCAGTCTCATTTTTCTACCCTACTTAGCTGCCATCTCCTCCCTGCCCAACATTTTGTAGTCTAGAAACTAGGCTTAGCTAACTCCTGTGAACTCTAGTTCACACACAGGCTCAAATTGAGTGTGTGCCCTGTAATGCCCCCAACTGGCCTATCTCATTTTGCTCTGCCCGATATTTTGGTTATTTTAGTTTTGGTTTTGAGGCCGAGTGGAATTTTTGGTTTTGATTCCCTCATGAGGAAGAGATCCCTGCCGTTCTACTATGAGCTAGTGCTAGAGTGGAGCCCTCACCGCCACCTCCCAGACTGAGATAGCACATACAAACAGAAGGTGGCAGGCAAGGTAACAATGGCACAGTTGTGTTTATTCTCCCACTTTGCATTCCTTCAGCATTTAGGAACTTGATTTTGTGCTTTTTTTTTTAGATTTTGAGAATTCTTAGAAGGGAAAAGGTGATAATAGGGTAAAAGCATGGTTCCTGGAGCCAGATATACCCATCACTTACTGTGTGACCTGAGGAAGTTATTTAATCTCTCTGTGCCTCAATTTCCTCATTTGTAAAATGGAGCTAATATAGTACCTACTTCATAGGGTGTTTGTAAGGATATAATGAACCAACCCATGTGAAACACTTAGAACTATACCTGGTACATAGTAAGGGCTCAGTAAACATCAGCTAATATTAGTTTTAAATACAGTATGGTAGCAGAGAAGAATATAACAAATGCACATATTCCCACCATTCAGAAATGAAATTGGTTAAGATTTTATCTTAGCTGTATGTCTTTTCTTAAAAATATTTACAGATAAGTTGAATATTCTGTGACCCTCATCCCAGTCCTATTGTACTTCCAACTCCCCAAAGGCATCTATCATCATGAATTTGATGTGTATCTTCCCAGTCCATTTTCACAGTAATCAGAAATAAGATATGGTATCAGGGGAAGGGAGGGGTTGGTAAGTGGTATGTTTGGGTTTTTTTACACAAAAGGTACCATAACGTGCATATCATTTTGCAACCTGCTTTTTTCATTCAATGTTTTTTTGAGATCTATTCACATAGATCTAGTTTAGTCCACTTAACTGCTCTATTGTATCTCGTTGTATGGCTCTTCTGTTTTATTTATCCATTCACATCTGAATGGACATTTTGGATCAGTCCTGATTTTTTGCCACTGAATTCAGCCAATTGCAGTGACCATTCTTATACTTGTCTCCTTGGGCACATGGGCAAGTTTCTGTAGAGCACAGAACTGCAAATGGAATTGCTGGGTCATAGGATCTATCTATCTTCAATTTTTCTAGACACTGCAGACTGGCAGAGGCAATAGGATACAGTGAGTAAGAGTATGACCTGGGGTCCAATGGATCTAGGCTCGGATCCCAGCTGTATTACTTCCTAAGCTGTGTGACTCTGGATAGTTCTTTGTGCCTCAGTTTCCCTATTTGTAAAATGAGAGTAGTACATACCTCATAAGGTTGTTGTGTGCATTAAATTTAAGGTGCTTTAGTGACTAAAACATGGCAAGCTATTATTCTTTTTTACTATTTTTTATCACATATTTTCCCCTCAAATATAAGAATAGACCTTTTATAAAGTACAGATATGGGGCTTCCTTGGTGGTGCAGTGGTTAAGAATCTGCCTGCCAATGCAGGAGACATGGGTTTGAGCCCTGGCCCGGGAAGATCCCACATACTGAGGAGTAACTAAGCCCATGTGCCACAACTACTGAGCCTGCGCTCTAGAGCTCACGTGCCACAACTACTGAACCCACGTGTCACAACTACTGAAGCCTGCGTGCCTAGAGCCCGTGCTCCACAACAAGAGAAGCCACTGCAGTGAGAAGCCCGTGCTCCACAACGAAGAGTAGCCCCCACTGACCGCAACCAGAGAAAGCCCACACACAGCAACGAAGACTGCACCACAACTACTGAGCCTGTGCTCTAGAGCTCGCGTGCCACAACTACTGAGCCCGTGTGCCACAACTACTGAAGCACACACATCTAGAGCCCGTGCTCCACAATAAGAGAAGCCACTGCAATGAGAAGCCCGTGCACCACAATGAAGAGTAGTCCCCTCATGCCGCAACCAGAGAAAGCCCGCACACAGCAACGAAGACCCAACGCAGCCAAAAATAAAAATAAAAATAAATAAAATTTTAAAAAAATAATTAAAAATAAAAATAAAGTACAGATAGGTGAATAGAAAAAAATACTAGAGGACATTCATTAAAATAACTGGCATTAGAAATGAGTGATTTTTTCCTGTGTGCTTTTTTATGTCTTCCAAGTTTTCTACAAATGAAAAGTAGTACCTTTGAGATTAGAAAACAAAATCACAGTAAATGCAATTTTTAATGAAAAAGAATATAAAGGAATTGAATTTTTTTTTAAAAAAAGAAGAAGGGACTTACGTGGTGGTCCAGTGGTTAAGACTCCGTGCTCCCAATGTAGGGGGCCCGGGTTTGATCCCTGGTCAGAGAACTAGATCCCGCATACTGGCAACTAAAAAGATCCCACATCCCGCAACTAACGAAGCTGCATGCTGCAATGAAGATTCCCACGTGCCACAGCTAAGACCTGGCGCAGCCAAAGAAATAAATAAATGTTTTTTTAATTAAAAATTTTTTTAAAAAGAAGAATTTCTCTTCTGGTGAGCAGGGCACTGCAAGAATAGTGAAAGAATTCTCAAGGAGTAGTTTTGTAACGATTTAGAAACAATCTAAATGCTTATCAATAGAGACTTGGTCATTGTGAAATGAACTCCAAGATAATGATTAAATAAAAAGGACACATTCAGGCTAATGTATAAAGTATGTTACCATACTGTGTCAAAATTATATTTTTATGCTGACATATTCAGTCTATCTCTTGAAAGAGTTACAAAAATGCTGGTAAGGTAACTGGGTGTCTAGGGCATGACAAAGACTTATTCTTTTACTAACTACTGTTTCCTACCTTTGGAATTTTATACTGTATGCATCTATTACTTACTCAGATTTTTTTAAATAAAAAATTTTAAGTAGCTTATGCTAGAATTTAATGGGCTTTTCACAATTGTCAATATCTCCTCAACTGCCTTTAATCTAGCTTCCAAAGTTAGGGGAAGAGGTTAGATCAGGGCCCTGACTTGCCCTGGCATCTGGCTTGAGAGCATGTACTCATAACAGCTATGCTGCCGCCCCACCCCCAATGCAAAAATGATTCCATTATCCAGGCACCAAAGGATGGAAAGTGGTTCTTGGAGAGCATAACAGCCTGAGTAGAGGAGTGGGTGCCTGTGTGTGTCTCTCTATGTGCAACTACAAACAGCTATGTGAAAAATGTAAGGTGGAGAATGGTAGAAGATGTAGCTAGAGGCCAGGCTATGAAGCCAGTGTTTTATGAGTCATGCTAAGGAGCTTAGACCCTCCTATCATAGATGTGGTATCACTAAAGGGTTTTCAGTAAGGGAGTAGTAAAAAGATCCAATTTTTGAGAGTTTACATGGGCTGCTGTACGAAGGATGACTTTGAGAGATAGGAAGAACAGCTGAGAAGCTAAAAGATGATGAAGGCCTGAATTAAAAGTGTGAGCTAATGGTGCTTTGTGACCACCTAGAGGGGTGGGAGGGAGATGCAAGAGGGAGGAGATATGGGGATATATATGTATGTATAGCTGATTCACTTTGTTATAAAGCAGAAACTAACACACCATTGTAAAGCAATTATGCTCCAATAAAGATGTTAAAAAAAAGAAGTGTGAGCTAGGATTTGAACCCTGGCCTGCCTGGCTCCAAAGATCAACTGTTATTTCTCCATGTGACACACTGCCTGAAGAAATGAACAATTGAGTTCCTTTGTACCAGCTTTCCCCACACTAACACCAGAAGTATTAGCAGCAGATATACGTCTTCATTTACCTTGAAACAATAAGGAAAAGGCCACCTCTTAAGAAATTCTGTAGATTCAGAAATTTAAAAGCAATTCCTTTTAAAGGAGGAAACCTTGAAATACATGCTGTCACCTTTCTGGTTTGGCTATTTTCATTAAGTACTCTTGCTAACAACATCTTGGGGAAACAGGAAGTTTGCATCCTTCCTCGTTCTTTAAATATTTTGCTTTACTATTAGTATAAATTGCCCAGTATAACTTATACTTCAGATATTGAAACTTCTAAAGAAGAGTATCATCTGTAAATTCCCAGTTTCCAAAACAATTGGAATATGAATAACACTAACATTGCAATTAACATATTTTAATCTTTGATGATTCAAAAGGCAATTCATGAATCCAGGGTGTGTCATGGTCAATGTTAAGAACATCATTATCGGGAATTCCCTGGCAGTCCAGCAGTTAGGACTCCGAGCTCTCACTGATGAGAGCCCAGGTTTGATCCCTGGTCGGGGAACTAAAATCCCACAAGCCGCATGGCATGGCCAAAAAATAAATAAATAAAAAGAACATTTTTATCATGAGCTCCTAATAGAAAGGGCAGGGTTTACTCATGCTCTATCTATCCTCAGTGCCTAGTACATAGCAGACTTTCAGTGGATGAATGGATGGATAGGTGGGTGGATGGATGGATGGTAGAGAACTGTGGCAGTAGAGTAGATAGACTCTTCTGATACTTTAGCTTTCCTAGTGCCATCTTGCATGTCTTGCTTTTGCTTATTTCTCCTATAAGTAGAATACAGAATAGCAAGGCTAAGAAGATTGGTCTATAGGAGCTTGGGGGCAGAAGATGGAAGAAATCATTTAATGAGCCTTAATTTTGTTAAAAAACAGCTTTATCGAGGTATAATTCTCATACCACAAAATTCACCCATTTAAAGTGTGAAACTCAGTGGTATTTAGTATATTCACAAAGTTGTGCAATCATTGCCACTATCTAATTCCAGAACATTTTTGTCCCCCCTAAAAGAAATCCCATACCCACTAGCAGTCAATCTGCATTGCTCTCCTCACAACCCTAGCAACAATTAATCTACTTTCTGTCTCTATAGATTTGCCTATTCTGGACATTTCCTATGAATGGAATTCTACAATATGTGTTCTTTTTTCACTGGCTTCTTTCACTTAGCATAGTTTTCAAGGGTCATCACATTGCAGCGTGTATCAGTACTTCCTTTCTTTTTTTTTTTCTTACCATATAGGAACTTTCTGAACCAGTAATTTGTGGTTTAGGTTATCACAGCATTTCCTGCATTTTGGACAACTAAAGGAATTCATCTGAAACTGAAGAGAAGCCAGCATGAATACAAGCCAGAATGAATGAGATTACGGCCATCCTCATCTTTGGCAGTGGCACAATTACGTTGAGCCAAAGATCTGTCTTAACGGGATGGCAGGCCAAAGTTATGTGTTGTGACCTCCCGTTGGCACTGGTCTAGTCTGGGAAGGTCTCATGGGTGCTGGTATAACGGGATGAGGCAAGTGCCTCATAGCTTGTGTTTCTGGCTTGGGCAGAGCTTGGGTGCAATTCCTCACCTTCAGACATCTGAGAAAAGTATGTCGGGGATCTCCTGGTTCCATTTGTTCTGTTTGCCAGTGGGCAGAGTACACTGCACTGTGCAGACAGGTTAGACAGTTTATTGTAGGCTGATGAAAGCAGATTAAAAAACCATCAGCTTGGTGGGAAACTAGCTCAGAATCCAATCCAAATGTCACATGAAATATTTACACAGCCAGGAGATAAACCAAGGGAAACAGTGTGCCCTTTGTGTGTGCCTCTGAGTGTGCAGGCACACACAGAGCTGCTGACCATTTGTCAGCTTCCAAGATTTATTCTGCTGCTTCTGGCAAGGGACAGCCTAATGATTTAATAGTTTGTCAACACCTACACAGAGAAACAAGGACTGGCACTTCCTCTTTTCTTATTTTCTTTGCTTTAAATGGGAATTCCTATTCTAAGTCACTGGAACCTGGAAATCAGACTGTCAGGTTTCTCTTGAGTTGAGTGCACAGTTCCTGAATCTGAACATGATGAATGTTATAACTTTCCTGTTATACAAACACAGGGTTGCTACCCTTTCAGAAGAACCCATTGAGTTCATGTCCTAAAGCCTGAGTGTTTGCTTCAGACCGTTGCCGTGAGCCAATTTCAAATGGAGTGAAACTGTTTTGTTTCTGTCCCATGAACCTCTTGAGTTGAATGCCTGCTTGAGCAATCCAGTGCCTAGTTGCCACATTTACGTTTGAGACGGAGAAGTTATTTAGAGGATTTAGTGTGGAAGACTGGATTTCTTGTATTATTCTCCAGGCATCCTTTGGCAGTTGTAAGTTCCCTGAAAGCAGGAACAATATCCTCTTCAGCTCAGCAAATCCCACAGTGCCAAGTATAGCGTCTGACACACAGTCACCTTACGTGACTGATTTTCAGACAATTCAACCATGATCTATTGAATAGAATGACAACTGAACCAGAGAGTTACATTTTCTATTAGAATCATACCTTGGGGACACTGAGTTTTTAATCCCAAAGAAAGGTAGTATAGTGAATTAGAACTTTACTTCTCAAACTTCAGTATGCATGTGAATTACCTAGGTCTTGTTAAATGCAAATTCTGATTCAGTAAGTCCAGGGTGGAGCCTGAGATTGTGCCTTTCTTGCAAGCTCCCAGGTGATACAATGCTGCCTATCCAGGGATCACACTTTTGAGTAGCAAGGATCTAGAGCTATGTTGTCCAATATGGTAACCACTAGCACCTGGAACATGGCTAGTACAAATTGAGATGTGCTGTAAGTGTAAAATGCACATCAGGTTTCAAAGACTTAGTAAGAAAAAATGTAAAATATCTCACTAATAATTTTATATTGACTATATATTGAAGTAATATTTTGAATATATTGAGTTAAATAACATATGTTCCTAAAATTAGTTTCACCTGTTTCTTTTTACTTTTTAATGTGGCTACTCAAAAATTTTTAAATTATATATATTATATATGTGGCTCACATTATATTTCTACTAACCAGCATTAGTCTAGAGCAGAGGTCAGAAAACTTTCAGTAAAGGGCCAGATGGTAAATATTTTAGGCCTTTTAAGCCCTATGTTCTCTCTGTCCCACTATTCAACTCTACTGTTGTAAGCACAAAAGCAGCCTTAGAGAATACATAAATGAATGAGCATGGTTGAGTTCCAATAAAACTTTATTTACTAAAACAGGTAGAGGTAGTAGCCTTGGAAACTGACTGCCCACAATCATGGTGAAAACCATCAGCCTAGCAGCCACCAGAGGGGGCTGAACAGTGTTGGAGCTCCTTCAAAGCCTCATTCCCAGAGAATTATTATTTGACCTGTCTGGTGGTTCCCTGGAAGACCCCACTTGCAAGACTGTCTTTATTAGACCTGACTCAAGGGCTCATTCAGTGTGCAAAACTTTTCCTCTGGGGCATTTGTCAAAAACAATTAGAGGCAAATGATTGACTTCACAGCTGCCTGAGGCAGTGGATAACAGTTGGGGCAAACAGTAGGCTAACCAAAACACTCAAAAGGAAAAGCTAGGGAATGAGATGTCTATAGGGTCTTTGAAAAGCTTCAACATATTCCTGGGAATCTAGAGGGACACATGCATGCCCAGGGCTATGTGCATGCCCAGAGCTATGTGCGTGCTCAGAAGAGACCTGAGAAAGGCCTAAGCTCTCACCTCTGGCTGACCTTCAAGCTGTGCACAAGTGAAATGTAAAGAGTTATCAACTGCCTGGCTGAACGTTGATGATGTGCCCCCACCATGCACACAGAACCTCTTGGCAAAGACTGGGAAACTTACAAGTTCCAGGCATTTAAGCACACCCCTGTCCAACCATTAGCTGATCACTAAGCTAACCAAGTAGAGGGAACTCCCTGGTGGTCCAGTGGCTAAGACTCTGCACTTCCACTGGAAGGGGCACAGGTTGGATCCCTGGTCAGGGAACTAAGATCCTGCATGCCGCACAGTGTGGCAAAAAAAAAAGTTAACCACATAGAGACTACAGTAGCCACACTTGACAAGAATACAGACTTTACAAAATTATTTCAGAAAAGTCACTAAACAAACACTACCAGCACTAACAATAAACCCTGGGGAGGGAGAGAATCTGATTTCCAGAGTTAACTCATTATATATATTTTTTTAATTTTATTTTATATTGGAGTAGAGTTGAGTAACAGTGTTGTGTTAGTTTCAGATGTACAGCAAAGTGATTCAGTTATACATATACATGTATCTATTCTTTTTCAAATTCTTTTCCTACCATTATGTAATTTTAAATGTCCACTTTTCGACAAAAATTATAAGACATGCAAAGAAATGAGAAAGTATGGTCAATATACGGGAAAACATTAATCAATATAAACTGTCCCTGAGGACATCTAGGCATTGGACTTACTCAACAAGGACTTAAAATCAGCTATTTTAAATATGCACAAGGAATTAAAGAAAATTATGAGAACAGTTTCTCACCAAATAAAGAATATCAATAAAGAGGCAAAAGTTATAAAATAAAATAAAATAGCAAACACAAATTCTGGAGTCTAAAAGTAAAATAATTGAAATGAAAAATTCACTAGAGGAGCTCAACCGCAAATTTGAGTAGGCAGAAGAAAGAAGTAAACTTGAAAATAGGTCAATTGATATCATCCAGTCTAAGGAGCAGAGAGGAAAAATAATGAAGAAAAATGAACAGAACTTCAGAGACCTGTGTGACAATATCACACAGGTGTACCACCTGTGTGTACCAACATACATATAATGGGAGTCCCAGAAGGAGAGAAGAGAGAGAAAGGAACAAAAAGAGTATTTGAAGAAATAATGGCCCAAAACTTACCAAATTTGATAAAGACATTGATCTACACATCCAAGAAGCTCAACAAACTCAAAGGAGGATAAAACAAAAAGATCCACACTGCAACACATCATAAACTGCCAAAAGACAAAGACAAAGAGAGAACTTGAAGGCAGCAAGAGAAAACTCATCACATACAAGGAATCCTCAATAATATTAACTGACTTTTGATCAGAAACCAGAAACCAGATATTCAAAGTGCTGAAAGAAAACAAAGTCAACCAAGAATTCTAAAACTGGCAAAACTATTCATCAGAAATGAAGGGGAGGGACTTCCCTGGTGGCTCAGTGGTTAAGAATCTGCCTGCCAATGCAGGGGACACGGGTTCGATCCCTGGTCTGGGAAGATCCCACATGCCCTGGAGCAACTAAGCCTGTGCGTCACAACTACTGAGCCTGTGCTCTAGAGCCCGCGAGCCACAACTACCGAGCCCACATGCCACAACTACTGAAGCCTGCATGCCTAGAGCCCATGCCTCACAACAAGAGAAGCCACCACAGTGAGAAGCATGCACACTGCAACAAAGAGTAGCCCCTGCTCACTGCAGCTAGAGAAAGCCTGCATGCAGCAGTGAAGACACAATGCAGCCAAAAATAAATAAATGAAATAAATAAATTTATTTTTAAAAAATGAAGGGGAAATTGAGACACAGATAAACACTGACAGAATTTAATGCTATAAGAAATACTAAAGGGAATCCTTAAGGCTGAAATGAAAGGACACTGGACAATAATTTGAATCTGTATAAAGAAATTAAGACCACTAGTAAGAGTCACTACATAGGTACATATAAAAGTACAAGCCTATTTTTCTTTGTAACTTGTTTTCTCCTACATGATTTAAAACACACCTGCATAAAGTAATAATTATAAATCTTCTTTGGTAAATGTGCCATATATAAAGATGTAATTTGTATGACAATAAAAGCATAAAGGAGGGGTGCAGGAATGGAGCTATATATCAGTAATAGCAAAGTATTTGCATAATGTTGAAGTTAAGTTGGTATTAATCCAAACTAGATTGTTAAAAGTTAAGATGTTAATTGTAATCTCCAGGTCAACCACTAAGGCAAAAACTACACGCATATATACACACATATATATTTATATGTAATACATTTAAATATATTTAAAGTAACAAGGGAATTTAAATGGTACACTAGAAGTTATCTATTTAGTTTTTAAAAGATGGTAATGGAGGAATAGAAGAACAAAAAAGTATAAGATGTAGAAAGCAAATAGCAATGTGGCATATGTAAACCATACTTCATCAGTAATTACATTAAATGTTAATCAATTAAACACTCCCATTAAGTCAGAAATTTGCAAAATAAATTAACAAAACATACTCCAACTATATGTTGTCCATAAAGAGAAATACTTTAAATTCAAGATTGCAAAAGATATATCATGCACACAGTAACCAAAAGAGAGCTGGGTGGCCATACTAATATTAAACAAAATAGACTATAAAACAAAAACTATTACTAGAGACAATGAAGGACATTTATGATGATAAAAGTGTCAGGCATCAGGAAAATATAACAATTATAAATATATATGCACCTAACAACAGAGGCCCAAAGTACGTGAAATAAAAACTACAGAATTGAAGGGAGAAATAAACAATTCAACAGTAATAGTTGGAGACATCAATAGCCCACTTTCAATAATGGGTGAAACAACTAGACAGAAGATCAACAAGGAAATCAAAGACTTGAACAACACTATAAACCAGCTAGACCTCACAGACGTCTGTAGAACATGCCTCCCAACAACAGCAGAATGCACATTAAGTGCACATAGAACATTTTCCAGAATAGAATGTATGTTATACTATAAAACAAGTCTCAATAAATTTAAAAGGATTGAAATCATACAAAGTACTTTGGAATGAAATTAGATGGAAAGGAATGAAATTAGAGAGCAATAAATGAAGGAAAATTGGGAAGTTCACAAATATGTGTAAATTAAATAACCCACTCCTAAATGACCAAAGAGTTAAAGAAGATATCACAAAGAATGTTAGAAAAGACTTTGAGATGGATGAAAGCCAAATCAAAACATGCCAAAACTTATTACATGTAGTGAAAGCAGTGCTTAGAGGGAAATTTTTAGCTTGCAAATGCCTATATTTAAAAAGAAGAAAGATCACAAATCAATAACCTAATGTTCCACCTTAAGAAACTAGAAAAGAAGAGCAAACTAAGCCCAAAACAATCAGAAGGAAAGAAACAATAAAAATTAGAGGAAAATAAGTGAAAAAGAGAATAGGAAAGCAATAGAGAAAAATCAATGAAACCAAAAGCTGATTTTTTTTTTATAGATTTGATAGGAAAGATCATGGATCAGAACGGCCTCAGACTTCTTTTTTTTAATGTATTTATTTATTGCTGCTTTGGGTCTTCGTTGCAGTGCACAGGCTTCTCATTGCGGTGGCTTCTCGTGTTGCTGAGCACGGGCTCAAGGCGCGTGGGCTTCAGTAGCTGTGGCACACGGGCTCAGTAGTTGTGGCTCACGGGCTTAGTTGCTCCGTGGCACGTGGGATCTTCCCGGGCCAGGGATCGAGCCTGTATCCCCTGGATTGGCAGGCGGATTCTTAACCACTGCACCACCAGGAAAGCCCCAAAAGCTGATTCTTTGAAAAGATCGACAAAATTGACAAACCTTTAGGTAGACTGACAAAGGGGGAAAAAAAAGGAGAAAAGATTCAAATTACTAAAAGCAGAAATGAGAGTGGGAACATTTCTACCAACCTTACAGAAATAAAAAGGAGCATAGGGCTTCCCTGGTGGTGCAGTGGTTGGGAGTCCACCTGCCAATGCAGGGGACATGGGTTCGATCCCTGGTCCAGGAGGATCCCACATGCCGCGGAGCAACTAGGCTCGTGGGCCACAACTACTGGAGCCCGTGTGGCTGGAGCCCGTGCTCCACAATGGGAGAGGCCATCGCAGTGGGAGCCCTGCGTACCACAATGAAGAGTGGCCCCTGCTCTCTGACACTAGAGAAAGACCGCAAGCAGTGGTGGGGACCCAGTGCAGCCAAAAATAAGTAAATATTTTTTAAAAAAAGGAGCATAAGAGAATACTATGAACAACTGTATGTCAACAAATTGCATAACCTAGATGTAATGGACATATTCCTAGAAAGACACACACTACAAAAACTAACTCAAGAAAAAATAGAAAATCTGACTAGACCTATGACAAGTAAAAGAGATTTAATTAATATTTTTTTAATCCCACAAAGGAAACCCCAGGTACATATGGGGTTTTACTGGTTAATTCTACCAAACATTTAAAGACTTAACACTAATCCTTTCATTTTAAAAAATGGAAGAGGAGGTAACACTTCCCAATGCATTCTATGAGTCAGTATTACCCTGATACCAAAACTAGACAAAAACATCACAAGAAAACTACAGACCAGCATCTCTTATGAATATGGGCACAAAAGTCCTCAACAAAATACTAGCAAACCAAATCCAGCAACACGTAAAAAGGACCATACACCATGACCAAATAGGATTTATCTCATGAATGCAAAGTTGTTGTAACATCTGAAAATCAATTAATGAAATAAACCATATCAATAAAATAAAAACAAAAACATGATCATCTCAATAGACACAGTAAAATTATTTGACAAAATTCTATACCCTTTCATAGTAAATAACACTCAACAAATTAGGAAAAGAAGGGAACTTCAACTTGATAAAGGGGGGGATCTATGAAAACTCTACATCTAATATCATACTTAATGGTAAAAGACTGAAAGCTTTTCTCCTAAGATCAGGAGCAAGACAAGGATGTGCACTCTTGCCAATTCTATTCAACATTGTGCTGGAAGCTCTAGCCAGGGCAATTGGAGAAAAAGAAATAAAAGGCATGCAGATAAGAAAATAAAGTAAAGCTGCCACTATTTTCAGATGACATGATTTTGTATATAGAACTCCTAAGGTATCCATACAAAAATATTATTAGACTTAAAAAATGAGTTCACATGGCCAAAATCCAGAACATCAAATGCTGGCAAGGAGTGGAACAACAGGAATTCTCATTCATTGCTGGTGGGAATGCAAAATGGTACAGCCACTTTGGAAGACAGTTTGGTGGTTTCTTACAAAATTAAACATTCTCTTACCACAGGATCCAGCAATTGCATTCCTTGGTATTTACCCAAAGGAGTCAAAAACTTACGTCAACATTAAAACCTGCACACGGATGTTGAGAGCAGCTTTACTCATTATTGCCAAAACTTGGAAGCAACCAAGATGTCCTTAAGTAGGTGAATGGATAAACAAACTGTGGTACATCCAGACAATGGAATATTATTCAGCACTAAAACAAAATGAGCTATCAAACCATGAAAAACTTGGAGGAACCTTAAACGCATATTACTAAGTGAAAGAAGGAGTCTGAAAAGGCTACATACCATATGATTCTAACTATATGACATTCTGGAAAAGGAAAATTTATGAAGACAATAAAAAGATCAGGGGTCGAGGATGGATAGAGAGATGAATAGGTAGAGCATAGAGGATATTTAGGTCATTGAAAATACTCTGTGTGATACTATAATGATATGTCATTATACATTTGTCCAAACCTATGGAATGTCCATAGGGTAAACTATGGACATTGGGTGATAGTAATGTGTCAGTGTAGGTTCATCAATTGTAACAAATGTACCACTCTAGTGGTGAATGACATTAATGAGGGAAGCTATGCATGTGTGAAACAGGGGGTATATGGGAAATCTCTGTATCTCCTCAATTTTGCCGTGAGCCTAAAACTGCTCTAAAAAAATAAGTCTTTTCAAAAAATGAGTTCAGCAAGTTTGCTGGATACAAGATCGATATACAAAAATCAACTGTATTTTAATACATTAGCAATGAGCAATCCAAAAATGTAATTAAGAAAAAAATCCTATTGCAATAGCATCAAAAAGAGTGAAATGCTTATAAATAAATTTAAAAGAAGGAGTGCAAGAGTTGTACACTGAAAACTACTGGAAATTGTTGCAAGAAAGTAAAGACCTATACGTATGGAAATACATCTCATGTTTATGGATTGGAAGATTTACTATTCTTAAAATGGCAATGTTCCCAACATTGATTTACCAATTCAACATAATTCCTATCAAAATCCCAGCTAGTTTTTCCTTTTTTTAAGAAACTGACAAACTGATCCTAATATTCATATGGAAGTGCAAGGGACCCAGAATATCCAAAACAATCTTGAAAAAGAACCAAGTTGGAGAACTCACACTTCCTGATTTTAAATTTTACTATAGAGCTACAATAGTCAAGACAGTGGTACTGGCATACAGAGACCTATATAGATCAATGGAATAGAAATGAAAGTCCAGAAATACACCTATATATCTGTGGCCAATTGATTTTTGACATGAATGTCAATACTACTGAATGGGAAAAGAATGATCTTTTCAACAAATGCTACTAGGACAACTGGATATCCACATGTGAAAGATCATGAAGTTGGGCCCTTTTCTCACACCATATACCAAAATTAACTCAAAATGGATCAAAGACCTAAATGTAAGAGCTAAAACTATAATACCCTTAGAAGAATACTTGTACACATAATTTCATAGCAACATTATTCATAATAGCCAAAAAAGTAGAAACAACCCAAATGTTCATCAGCTGATGACCGGATAAACAAAATCTGGTATATATATACAATGGAATATTATTCAGCCATAAAATGGAATAAAGTACTGATACATGCTACAACATGGATGAACCTTGAAAACATGCTAAGTGAAAAAAGCCGGATACTAAAGACTACATAGTATATGATTCTACTTATGTTAACTATCCAGAATAGGCAAATCCATAGAGACAGAAAGGAAATTAGTGGTTGCTAGGTTGCTGAAGGGTGGGGAAATTAATACTTAATGGGTATTCAGTTTTCTCTGGACTGATGAAAATGTTCTGGAATAGACAGTGGTGATGGTTGCACAACCTTGTAAATGCATACTACTTGTGAATATCTGAATTGTGTACTCTAAAAGGGTGAATTATATCCGCAAGGGAAAAAAATAGACAGAGGGACAAATTTGATCCATGGGCCATAGTTTGTCAAGTCCTGGTCTAGAGCAGCGATTTTTAGAGTCACACAGACTAGATATAGAATCCTAATTTTCAATTTATGAGCTCTGTGACCTAGAACAAGTTATTTAACAGCTTTAACCCTCACTTATCTTTATATAATGGTGATATGTACAGTAACTCTGAGGCACAGATAGTATAGATAACCTGCCCAAAATCACACAGCTAGGAAGTGATAGAGACAAAATTAAAACCCAGGTGATCTGGTCCAGAGTCCATGCAATAAATGTTGAGTGTGAACATGATTATAATCATCATCGAGGGCTTCCCTGGTGGTGCAGTGGTTGGGAATCCACCTGCCAATGCAGGGGACATGGGTTTGAGCCCTGGTCCGGGAGGATCCTACATGCCACGGAGCTACTAAGCCTGCGAGCCACAACTACTGAGCCCACGAGCCACAACTACTGAAGCCCGCGTGCTCCTAGAGCTGGTGCTCCGCAACAGGAGAAGCCACCATAATGAGAAGCCCGTGCACTGCAACAAAGAGTAGCCCCTGCTCGTTGCAACTAGAGAAAGCCTGTGCACAGCAACGAAGACCCAACACAGCCAAAAATAAAATGAATAAATAAAAATAAATAAATTTTAATATATATATATATATAGTTATAAAAAAATCATCATTGAGTTTAATACATATCCAAGTATACTGATCCCATTTCTCCCTTTGGTATCTGAGCACATATTAGCACCTCTGCTTCCCTAGCATTTGATTTAGGGTGAGGATGCTTCCCAAGCCTCCAATGTTCTGCTAGGGAGCATGTTCATTCTTTCATCCGTCCATTCATTCGTGTGTTCATTAAACATGCATAGTATCTGGCCTACTGTGTTCTAGGCCCTGTGCCATATAAATATAAAAAGAGGTCATGGACATATATACACTACCAAACGTAAAATAGATAGCTAGTGGGAAGCAGCCACATAGCACAGAGAGATCAGCTCGGTGGTTTGTGACCACCTAGAGTGGTGGGATAGGGTGGGTGGGAGGGAAATGCAAGAGGGAGGAGATATGGGGATATATGTATATGTGTAGCTTATTCACTTTGTTATACAGCAGAAACTAACACACCATTGTAAAGCAATTATACTCCAATAAAGATGTTTTAAAAAAAAAGACAGATTCTCTGTCCTCAAGGAGCACAAAGTCTAGACGGGAAGAGAATCATAATCCAGGTGGTAAGGGCTGTAGTAGAGATTCGTTAAAGGGTGCTGTGGAAGTGGAGAAGACCAAGGGCAGAGTGTGGAGGTGGGAGGAAGGAAGGACCTGTGAGAGCTTCCTGGGGAAGTGGTACCTAGAGAGGAATGTGGGGTAATCAGGAGTAGGAGGGGACAATTAAGTCAAGAATGAGGTTAAAGTGTATACACAGGCCGAGAGGCCCAGGAGCCCTTGGCAAAACCCCCAGGCACAGGGTCCAACATGACCAAAAGCCAGGCTGCAGGGGGGACCCGGAAAAGCTCATAAGGGCCTAAGTGCCATGCAAGTTTGGTCTTGAGCAACTACTCAGCATTCCCTCTCCACCTTACGCGACATTATTTTCTTTGCCACACGTATCACCATCTGATGTACATCCTTGCTGTTTATTTACTGTGTCTCTTCCCACTGGGATGTGAGCTCCCTGAGGACTGAGACTTGGTTTTGTTCACGTTTGTTCTCTGCTCCATCTCCTTTGCCTACCACAGGCACATGTTTGTATTGCCTGGCTACCGTAGGCACGCAATAAATATTCTCAAGGGAATGAGTGAAATAAAATGAAGAAACTCATGTCCTGAGGGCTCTAGGTAAGATAGCATTACGATACAGACTCAACATCTAGGAGCTTACAGGCTAGAGGGGGCCTAACAGGTGGTGGACATGAGCCCCTATTACACTCTGTCTCCTCTCTTCCTACACTTCCTGCCTTCTCTCCCAGAACTTTCAGACTACCCTCTGACCATTCAAATTTCCTCTTCCCTCACACACATTTCTCCACCCCAGCCAGGACTTTGCACTCCCTGACGGTGGCCCATGCCCCAAACTGCCCACCCTCCTGGCTCTGCCCATCCCAAATCCCAGTCCTGAGATCTGTCTGCATCTACTAGGTGTTGTTAGCATGATCAAACTAATTTTCACTAATGTACGCATCACTGTCAGAGCAGTCTAGGGTATATGAATTTTTTAACTTTTTGTTATGGAAACTTTCAAATATATACACAGCAGAGACAAGAGTATGATGAACCCGCATGTACCCGTCACCCAGCTTCAACAATTACCGACATTCTGCCCTTCTTATTTCTTCTGTTCCTCATTTTTTTCTTGAAGTAGTTGAAAGCAAATCCCAGGGACCATACCATTCCACAGTTGCTGGACTATAAATATTTCAGTAAGTTTCTCCAACAGATAAGGACCTTTTCTTAAATAACCACAATACCATGATCAAAGCTGGCAAATTAATAATTCCTTAATACCATCTAATACCAGTCACTGTTAAGTTTTACCCAGTTGTCTCAAAAATATCTTTCTGCATGGACTTGTTCAAACCAGGATCCAAACATGGTTTACACATTAGGCATATACTATTTAGGCTTAAGGCCACTTGGTAGAATTTCAAGCCTCATGGGAAATCACCTCAAAGCACCTCTGAACATTCCAGATTCTCTAACCCTAGGAACTTCAGTGTGGCCTCTCCCTAGCTGGAGAAAGGAGCTAGCCATCCAACCCTTCATCAGATCTTTTTTCGGTTTCCCAGTAAGGGATGGAGGGATTGTTGCCTCAGGGTGGGATGGGGAGGGGAGAACCAGAGAAATGCCTCGCAACTGGATTTCTGCTCTGCCTCCTATCCAGACCCCCCAGTCTCCACCCCCATCCTGGCAGACCTCAGAAATATTTGGTTCAGCCGTGTAAAAGTAATCGTAATTGCAGTCATTCCTGAGAGCTGCTTACCATTATGCCTAATTACAGTACAGCACAATAATCATTATGTTTATCATTAAAGATGTGTCAGATTGACTTTGCCATGAGTTTGATTTGATTTCAATACAAAACTGCTTCAGTATACACAGCCTTCAGAGCTTATTGCTTCTGGTCCCTATCAGGGAGCAGGGGGCCAGTTGTTGGCAAGCCAGCAGCTGAGCATCCCTTCCCGTCCTGTCCTGTCCCTCCCATCCCATCCCATCCCATCCTGTCCCGTCCAGTCCCGTCCACTTCCGTGTGCTCTGACTGCTGCAGCTTAGGCCGGAGGTGCCAGCCCGCCTGCCCTTCCTCTCTTCCTCTCCACGGGCTGCACATCTGGGCTCAAGGCAGAATGATTCACTTACAAACAAATACCGAAAACAACAGAACTCTGCAGGCTCTGCCAGCATCAACTGCTGATTCCCCCGTCCACAGGGATCTCAGTCAAGCTTCTTATTGACTCAATCCGTGCAACATCTTCATTATTCTGCCCACTGGGGGGAATGGAGAATGTGAGATGAGCCGATGTGTCCAAAGTCATCGAGTTCATCATTAGCAGAACCAGAAGGAGAACCGGAGGCTGTGGCTGCTGAGCCGGAGCTTCTGTGGGAGCCGAGGCTGGGTCAGGCTCTGTCCATTAGGCCTTCCTCTCTGGTAATAGATGCATTTTCAGTTTTCAGATGTACAAGATGATGCTGTCTGTGCTGCTGGGCAACTTCTTGAGAAGCAGACACCTGAGAGTTGAGTGGGGGGGAGGGCAGCACTTTTCCAGCTCACGTTTACAAGTTGTGGGAACCAAGCTAATAGCCAGGACCATACCTTGCCTCATAGCTACATTGTCAGGCTGCCTCCGCTGGCAGGTTTCTTGCTGCTTGCCAGCACCGAGGCAGTCACTAATCAGGTAAACCAGTGTGGAAGAAGCATGTCTACCATATCAAATCATTGCCAAATGAGCCTTCCTTTTGGGTCCTCTGCAGACCTGATAAATGTGGCCGGCTCACGTATGCTCAGATGCTCATTCATTCAGCTGGCCTTGAGTGAGGCCCATCTTTGTTCCTGCTCTGTGCTAGGTAAAGCTACCATCTGGTCTTTGCTTCTGAGAGCTACACTCCTGGCCGAATGGGGAAGAAGGGTGTGTAAACAAATGTGTCAGAGTGGGCCTTAGGGCTGTAAAAGACCTTGTGACGGCACAGGGAGCAAGGATCTCGCTTTTGGGGAGTCGGCAAAGACTTCAAAGAGGTTACATTGGAGCTGGGTCTTGAAAGATGAGTAAGAAGGGAGGGCCGGGCATTCTCTGCACAAGGAATGGTGAGTGGAAAGGCAGGGAAGTGTGACAGAGCATGAAGAAACCCAGGATCCTTTTGCAGATGTAAGCTATATAACTTTCCATTACGGTATCTCAAGGGCTTAATAATTTAAAGTTAGACTTCCGGGTAAACTATCACTCCAGCTTACTGATTTTCCATGGCCTTTGCTTCCCCACCCCACCACCACCCCCGCCTCTGCTTCTGTGCCAGCCTTTTGGCCTTTCTGCAGTCCTCTGCACTTAGCTCAAAAGCTGTGGTGAAACATGCCATTTCAATTTGTTCATTCTAAATTTTGCACCAATCACATTGGCCCACTGAATGGCTTAGCTATATGTTCTAGATTTCTCGGAGCAGCAAAAGGAGGCTGTTTTTCCCTAGAGTCAATCCCAAGGAAGCAGAGCCTGCCTGCCATGGGGAGGGATGGCACAAAATCTCTGGAGACACCTGGACTCCATGTGCTAGGCCTCTGCTGCCCCATGTCTATTCTCAACCAAATGGCCTGTTTGCTTAGCTGCTGACTGCTGTCTTCATTAAAGGGACATTAAAACACTTGGTTTGAGTGTAGCAAGGTAATGAATAGTTCTTGTGTGGACTCTTAAGTAAACTATTAGGGGACTTGCCCCAGTACACCTTTACTAATCTGCTGATGAGCATTAGCCACTTCTAGAGCATTGAAAGGGCCCACGAGTTAGAGTTTTTGTAATGAAAGTGACCCCCCCGCCACCATTTCTGTAGCCTCTAGAGCTTTTCACAACATTTCTTCCATTGATCCTCATAAACAACCCTTTAAAGTTGGGAGGGTGGAGATCTGTGTCCCTATTTTACCAACTGGGAGATTGAACCTTGTGGGGTTAAATGATCCCAAGTTGTTCCAACGTTATTGGAACCGTCATGATCACGGTGCTGGGAGCTTTCCTACTACCACGAGCTACCTGCTGCTGAGCCATCCTCCCCCCATGGCTGGGGGGAGGCGGGGGGGATGGAATGTGGGCAGAGGCAGCGCTCCCACATTTACAGGACAGCTAGCTGCCATCATGCATGCAGTCTACACACTCCCTGCACCGTTCGCTGCACACTCGCCTTAAGAAGGACCTCCAAATGTTTCCCGTGTTAGTCCCACGCTAGTACAGTAAAGAGCGATAAAGAGCAACCTCAGGAAGCAAATACCCCTCCAAGATGTAAGTCATTTACTCCCTTTTTACCAGCAGGATCAGGTTCAACCTGCATAAATCTATTTTGGCGTATTTTAATTGCTTGTAAACTGTTTCCTGGATATGCCACCGACCATGAATAATTAGAATGATTTCAATCACTGGGTTTTTGAAAGTGAACGGGAGGGCAGACAAGAAGGGGCTGCTCAGAAGGGAGAGTCATTAGTTAAAGCCTGAGTGGGAGCATTGTCTCCTCCATCTCTTGTTTTTTTCATGATGTGACTAAAGCCGCCTGTTTTTTAGCTACTCTGGCTGCCCTTCATATTTTTATGCATCTCTCATGTTAAGTAATGCTAGCTGCTGACAATGACCAGACCCAAGTGGCCAGTGTCAGAGTCATTCATTCACTCATCCAAGATGGATGGAGCACCTGCTATATGCCAGGCCCGGACAAAATCTCAAGGATAAGAAAAAGAATAATGCCCAGTTCCCAACCTTGAGGAGACCATGGCCTGGTGGGGGAGATGGGCACATAGAGAAACAATTACACTATGGTGTGATAAGTACTAGAATAGAGAGGTTGACAGCAAGCTGTGGGAAAGCAGAGGAGGAACTTTCTCCATCGGGGGCGGTTGGGGCCAGTGAAGCCGAGAAGCAACATTTAGCAGGGGTGCAAGGGAAGCAGAAGACTTGACCAGATAAGGAGGAGTAGGAGAGACACTCCAGTGCAGTGTGGCTACAGTGTGGAGGCCAGAGCCTGGCCCGTGGTGTGAGATAAGACTGGAGGAGTCAGTTGCGCCAGACTGTGAAGGCCTTTGTATGTCCTGCCTGAGAGTTTGGACTGGGTCCTACAGTCCGTGGGGAGCCAACCACGGTTTTTAAGCAGGGGGAATGACATGATCAGATCTGAATTTCGGACGGAAAACTCAGGGAGGGAGGGGAGACAGGGAAATCGGTTAGAGGCTGACTCAGAGAGCACAGCTTTGCTTTATCTTCCCTCTGGACTCCAGGAGCTCTTGCCTGCATGTCTATTATGGCACTTACCGCAGAGCGTTAGAGCTGCTTGTTTGCACAGCTGCCTCGCCATCCACTCCTTGGGGGCAGGGGCTGAGTCTCAGTCATCTCTTCGCACCCAGAGCCTGGTACACAGGAGTCCTTGGGAGACATTGGTATCAAGCGAATGAGGGAACAAATGAATCAATAGGATATAAGCAAGTTCAACTCTGATTTGCTCCCAATTAACCACTGTGATGGATATATCAGACAGAAATCCTACTCTGATAGAATATCAAGTCCATCCATGACTTTTCCTCTGCCTCTGCCAAGCCCATCAACCTATCATTGTCCATCACAAAGGAAGGATGTGCTATTCAGAGAAGACAAGAAAGTTGCTTACAGAGCTGTGCTGGTGCTACTTATGACCCTGTACTCTGTTCTTTCTCATAAATTAATTTTTGATGACTTGTTTAGAACGTATCTTCATTGTCTTCATTCTGCTCCTTCTGCCTTTCTTACCTTCTCTCCCTTCCTATTTAAATCTCGTTCGTCCTTCGAGACCAGTTCAGTTGCTTCCCATCACGCATCACCCAGCCCCACACTCAGAATTCCCACTTGAGTTCCCATAGCTCCAGAGAAATGACTCACCTGTAGTGTTCATCTCATCATAGTTCTTCCTGCACCTCTCTGCCTTCTCTACTAGACTGCAGGCTCCTCAAGGCCAGGGATTGTCTGCTTCATCATTGTCTCCCTAGCATCTCCCCACCCTGCATCCTGCCTCAGAAGATAACCAGTGAGTGTTTTCAAATAATACCCCAAGCATATTGCATGCTGTCTGGCTGTCCCCTTAGAGATAGTGCCAGTCTTGGGAGTACCCTATGCCTCTCCCTATCTTCTTGCACCCAGTGAGATATGTTTTTCTTCATCTGACAAATGGCAAGAAGAAAAATCATTGTTCGTCAAACAATGGGAATATCTCCCAGAGATAGAAATCCCCTAATCTCTATCCCCTAATCCCATATCATTTGGGGTATTTTGAAAGCACAAAATCCAGTGCCTCTAAACAAAACATAAGCACACTGATCCATTCAGGGTCATAAATTCAAATCTTTGCTGAGTAGCTTATTGTATGATGGGTCTCACCTATGGTGCTGAGTGAACAAAAAGAGAAGATGAACATTCTCTTTGAAGGAGTTACACTGAATTAGCTCAACTTAGAACACAGTCAGCATCAGGTACCAAGAATTCAAGTTTTCCAGGTAGAAATGTCCGGCAGACAATTATTAATTCAAGTCAGAGGCCAGGGATAAACACTGAACCCAAAAATTTAGGATCTCTGCATGGAAGTGATTTAAACCACAGCAGAGAGTGTAAACTCTTGCAGAGAGAGAGAAAAGAGCTGAGAGGACAACCTGAGGGCACCTACGTTTAAGAGACAGGTAAAGGAAAATGATCCAGGGAAGGAGACTGACAAGGAACAGAGAGAGGAGTGGTGATGAGAGAGAAGACAGTGCCAAAGATGAGGCAGTAGTTGATGACAGGTGCTGCAGAGAGATCAAATAGGGTGAGCGATCACTGAAAAGAAGACATTAGGTTGGGTAGTTAGGGGGTCGCTCTTGGTCTCCTAAGGCAGGAATAGCAAATATAGGGCACGTATGACTACATCCCTCCAGCCCCCACCCTGCCTACCATGTATTCCCATGAATTACTTGACAAACTGATTTGGGCACATTTTCCTGCTGAACCTAGACACAGCCTCAGAATCCTTCTCAACATAGTACCCCCAAGCAGCTACTACCAATCAATCAGAGTTGCCAACAAGCTAAAATCTCTTTGCCATTCTTCTAGAAAACAGTTCAGTGGAGGTGTGGGGAAGAATTCAGACAGCAGCATGTTGAAGTGTCTGAGAAATGAAGAGGTCGAGGCGCTGAAGAAAAAAGAGATCTTAAGAAGTTTAGCAGTGAAGGAACAGAGAGGGCAGTTGCTTGAAGTAGTGTAAGGATCGGGCCAAGGCAGCACTTACAATCCTCTAGTAGAATCCATTTCTTTTTTTTTTTTTTAAGGCCGCACCCCGCGGCATGCAGGATCTTAGCTCCCCGACCAGGGATCAAACCTGCGCCCCCTGCAGTGGAAGCGCAGAATCTTAACCGCTGGACCACAGGGAAGTCCCAGAATCCATTTTCTTAAGGTCATCTTAGTACTTGTCCAGCAGCAAGCCAGGTAAAGCAATATCCCTGTACTCTTCCTTCTTCTATCCCCACCCTTGGCTAAAGGAAAAATTGATGTAAAAAAGCTTTGTGTGTAGGCTTGTTTCCAAAATATTCATTTGATCAACAGAGACATATGGTATAACCAGAGTTGGCCCTGCACATATTTATGAAGGAGGAATTCTCTCTAATAGTGGAAATTTGAGGATCAGCCGTAATGTGGGGAAGATATTAGTCTTGGCCAGGGCCCTTCCCCCAAACCCCTTGAAACCACACCCTGAAGGAAAGCCTTGGCCTGCAGGGAGTCCCCCTGGTGAAGTGGCAGCCACCCTGCCCTTGTCTCCTCTGCCACCTCCTCTGTGCCTCCCCTTCCTTGCCAATTTACCCCATACACACGTTTTTATCTCCTCTCCTTTCTGTCACCTCTGTCCCCCTGCCTCTTTCCTGCCACTTCCAAGTTCTCATTCCCTCCTCCTCTCTTCCATTTTTCTCTCTCTCTCTCTCTTTTTTTTTTTTTTGCAATTTGCTTATTTTTTTTGGCTGTGCGGCATGTGGGATCTTAGTTCCCTGACCAGGGATCGAACCTACATCCCCTGCATTGGAAGCGTGGAGTCCACTGACCACCAGAGAAGTCCTCTTCCATTTTTCTTAGTCTCATTCATTTGGATCCTTCTCTTCTTGTTCTCTCTACCCTCTTTCTGGCTTCAGAGTTTTGGAATACAGGGTAAGCTCTTCACAAGTTCACCCTCATTCACTCTGAATGGACATTAGTAAAGAAATTCAGTTTTGCTACTATCCATTATATGTAGAACTCCTGTTTCTTTGTACAGTTGATAAAGCACAATAAATAATAATAATAATATCTATCATTTAATAATAACATTTACTGAGCACTTACTATGCTCCAGGCACTGTTCTATGTGCTTTACATGAATTAACTTACTGTCACAACTCTACAAGTACCTTCTCTTATTATCCCCATTTTACAAAGAAAACCAGGGCACAGAACAGTTAAGTAACTTGCCTAAGGTCACACAGCTAGTAAATGGTGGAGCAAGGATTTAGGGCTCATCCCCTATGACTCCAGAAATCTCATTCTTTAACCACTATGCTTTTTGCTTCCTGTTGTGATGGAAAGCCCACTGGACTGAAAGTCCTAAGCCATGGGTTCAAGTTCACATCTGTTACTTTAGCACTGTGATTTTCTACAAGTCACCTCACTTGTCCAGTGACCCACACGTGTGAGGACAGTTTACTGTACTCTAGCCAGTACCACACAGTTAAGCTTAGATTTATTCCTCTGCCCTTCCTGTAATTATCTTTCTCATTTAGATCTTCATCTCCTCAAGAGCAGTCACCAGAACTTATTCTTTGTTTGTACTCAGCTTCCCCTCAAGAACCTAGAATAATGTTCAGCACCTAATAGAACATGTGCGTGTACACACACACACACACACTACTGTGGGTTAACTAACATAGGAACCTTACTGAATACACAGTACACTAAAGGGCTATATATGTGTGTGTGTTCATGAAGCCTCTAAGTACTTTAGCTAATGAGATAAGACTAGTTAATACTGGGCATATTCTTCATTTAAATATAATCGGTGCTCAAATGAGCTAAGAGTTCCCAGGTTTACCTGATTATTTTGCTTAATAAAATTTTTTATACCAATAGTTAAAATACCATTAAAACTTCTGGATAATGAAACTATTTCCATGCCTTATTTATTCATTCACTTATTCATTCAAACAGTTCTTGGCACTGGTGTATGCCTCACCATGAAGCACTTCTTAAGTAGGGACCCTGTTCAAGTTGTGAGATGAGCTCCACAGGTGGGATACAGATACAGTCTAGACGGGGCTCTGGGTTTCCATCCTCGTGTCCACTCCACATGTAACATCTTGTCTCCAGTAGCCCACATCTCCCCGACCTCTCAGTCATGCTCTGGACAATCCTAATTCCCCGTTCCCCTGCCTACAAGCAATCGCCTTTGATGTGCTGCTTCCTGCCAGTTCAGTCCAACGACTAACGGCGTTATTATTTTTGTTTGTTTGTGTTGTAAAGCCATGGCAATAAAATTTACTCCCAATAATACCACTGCAATTTTGTGTCCTTAAAATGTACCATAAGTGATATATGTAATAACTGAATTTCCTGTAAATAGAAATGTTTTTCTGGGGAAAAGAGGGCTTTTTTGTTTCCATCATGGTTGGGCCCAGGTTCTTTGATGGAGTAATTGGTGACATAAGAAAGGTTGAGAAGCATCTTACAAGACCATGTTATGGTTCAAAGTGCTGATGCTCTGTCACTCTTGTTGTGATGAGTTCTGTTCCCAGGGTGAGTCAAGACAAGAAATGCTCTTCCTGGCCAGGGCCCACATCACAATCACCAGCACGACCTCCCTAGCTGATGACAGAGCAAAGCCTCAGGGGTCTGTAAGAGGGATTGGCATCAACCTTGGGCTTACCCTGATAGGATCAAGTCTAACTTCTAGGAAGGGGTAAACCTGACTGACATTGGGGAGCAAAAGAATGTTCGGCCCTCGTGGACCTTCTAGTCTGGGATCAGGCCAAATGCCTTGGTGTGGGGAACACGCAGCGCCTACCGTGAAACTCATGCTGCCTCCCCAGCCTCGTGTCCTGATCCTCCTTATGCCCTACCCTCGAGCAACATCAAATTGTGCTAAATATGCTGTTCCATTCCACAGTCCCTGCTCTTGCCCAGGCTCTCTTGGGAATGCCTCCCACCCACCAGGCCCCCTTTGCAGACCCCGCCCTACACAGTCAGTTCCTCTGGGGTAGTTTAGAGGCTCCTATGGGTAGTGCTGATCTCCAGAATGACCTGGGTTCAAATCTCACACCACACGTGCTAGCTGTGTGACCTCTGTCAAGTTATCTGACTATTCTGTGCTTCAGATTCTCATCTTAAAATGGTAGTAATTCTAGAACCTCCACGTGAGTTGGTTGTGAGAATTGTCAGTCCATAAAAAGTGTGCAGACACTTTAAGTGCCTGACACATAAGAAGCCTTAATCAATATTAACTGTTAACTGTTATTGACATAGAAAACAAACTTATGGTCACCAAAGGGGGAAGAGGGGGATAAGTTAGGAGTTTGGAATTAACATATACACACTACTGTATATAAAATAGATAACCAACAAGGACCTACTGTATAGCTCAGGGAACTATACTCAATATCTTGTAATAATCTATAAGGGAAAAGAATCTGAAAAAGAATATATATATACACATATACGTATAACTGAATCAGTTTGCTGTACATCAGAAACTAACACGACATTGTAAATCAACTATACTTCAATTTTTAAAAAGAGAAAAAACATTAACTGTTATTACTTGTGACTTTAGTATTATTGTTATACCTCTCATCATACTGTTCTCATCATACTGACCCCTCCTACTAAGCATATCTTACAATCTTTGCACCCCAGTGACTAACCTAATCAGGTTAGGTACTTAATAAAGTATCTATTAAGTACCTACTGACACCTAGTCAGTAGGTACTTAATAAATGTTGAAAGGAAGGATAAAAGGATTGGCTGTGCCGGGTTTGTGGTTTGGTTTCCTGTGACCACATAGGATTAGGAAGGCATAACAACAACCTTAAGGCTTCTTCTGAATATCTTCTTGACCAAATATCTAAGCGTATGCTGTTTGCATTGCATGAGCAAGAGCTGGAGGGGAGTGAGCAAGAAAGGCACATTGAGCTGGCCTGAACCGAGCAAGACTGAGCTATTTTCCTTTCTTTATTCATTGACTCTTGGGTCGAGAAGGGACCTGCTCCCCTCAAGTGCTATTCCCTTCCACTCCCATCCTTCAGCCCCACCTCATCCTTTCCATTTGCCCCATTCCTGCTACCATGTTCCCCTCAAACACGCATAAATGGAAACCCAGAAAGCAAAAGGAGCACTGAGGAAAAAGGGGAAGGGGTGGAGAAGGGTTAGCACCTCCCTTCTTCCTTTGCTGAGATCAAAGCCAGCCGTTTGCACTTGCCAGCCCCCTGGGCTCTTTCATACCCTGCTCCACCTGTCTGGGAATGGCATCGCTGCTTGCCTGTTTCCTCTCCTCTTCAACACTGGAGGGCAATTTCAGGGTGGGGCTTTGAGCTATTTCTACTGCTGGCCAAATCCCTCCACCCCAACATCTTTGTCTTATTGATCAGATTTCCTTTCCACCTTGCCAGTAAGTAACAAGTGGCTGAGCACAGGGCAGGAAACTATGAGAGAAGTCAGTTTCTCCACCGGCTCTAGGCGGAGCTCATGGTTTAAACAAGCGGGAAGCCACTGGGACTGCTGGGCTTTGTCTGGCAGGAGGAACAGGCTCTTCTTTCTGCATCGTGGGGGGCCCCCAGTGCTTGGCCCAACATCCCCCAGGGTCTGGGTGAGGCACTGGTTAGGCAATAGCTTCTTGCCTCAGAAGAAGGGAATTCACATGTACTGACATCCTACCCTGCGCTGGGCCCTGTGGTCGGCCCTTTAATGTATATTATCTCTGTGATTCCTAACAACCCAGCCAGGTCAGGATTTATCATTCCTCTGGTAGCAAGGACTGAAAGAGATTACGAAGCTCGCCTGAGGCACACAGCTCTATTGGGTATGAAAATCCAGCTCTGCCTAACTCCGAGGCCGCCGGGGCTCTTGCCGCCTCATCATGCTTCCTCATGCTTCCTCAAGAGCCGAAAAACTGTTCATGCCATAAATTGGCTCTTTGCATTATTCCACAGAATTAACTGAACGGCCAGCTAAATCTTTTGTGAATTAATGTAATTCAACATAATTTTAAAGTAAAGGTTGAAGGAAATTCAACTCTACAGGCTCCACAAAGAGAATGCGACAGAAGTTTCTGCCTTTGCAGAGTTCATGGTCCCGTAGAAAGGAGTTAACGAGCGCAAAACTAAAAGCATAATATAACACAGAAACAGAAATACCACGAGAGAGCCAGAGAGGGGAAGAGGGCACCGCACCACCTTTGCCTTAGATACAGCCTCTGCCTTCCCGGTGCCTGTCACTTCCCTCAGCCCCAAGCAGAGCCTCCCAAGGCTAGGACCAGTCAGCTGCCATGTGGAACTGGATCACAAAACAAGGACTTTCTTAAATCATCTGGGTCCCCTAGCCTAAGAATAGTGCGAATAAGCAGGACCTGGGAATAATATTTGATTAGCAAAGGTGGGAAGATGTTTAGGAGCCCACTCTTACCTGCAGCCAGCCTGCTTCAGCAAATAATGGGTTATTTATGGGTTAGTTAAAGCCAGGTGCTCATGCAGCCAGGACAGGAGCCTTGATCCCAGTCAAGCTGAGCTCTCACGTGGCAGTCAGTTCTGGCCCCAGCTGACCGTCTTGCAACCATGTGCTCTTGGCCCAAGAGGGGGCTAAAGCCAGAGAACGCGGCTGAGCGTGCGGCAGGCCCTCACAATGAGGACACGTTGTTCCAGACGCTCAGCCCGAAACAGATAGCTCACAACATGCCTTGCTGACAGAGGATCAGCAGTGTTATCTTCGTAGATGGAGACAGAACATTCCCTCCTCCTAGACCTCAGCGAGGCCCCCTGACTCTGATTTTTATAGCACTTTGATGCCACGGGTTTGGGTCCCCCAGAGTGGCTTCTTCCTTGCAGCTGCCTTTCTTCTATTGCTCTCTCTAAACCTGTCTTTCCATACCCGTGAAATGAGTGTACTACTTGACACCTTCTGGAGGAGGAGAGGCCGTCCAAGGAGAGAGGGCCACACCTGTTTGAAGCCTTCTCTTCCAGAGTCAAGCCCACGAGGTTCTCGGGCTTGGACTGAGGGGCCCTCCTTGGCTAAAAATACAAACCTCTCAGGTTTCTTTGATCAGAATGGGAGAGTTAGTTTCTGGATGTGTCCCCCAGGTAACCCCTCTTGTCCATTCCATACATGGATGTGGTAAAGATGATCTCTAATCTACAGAATTCGGGGCTTCAGGCATCAGAGAGTAATAACCCCAGCAGGAAGGAACTAGACCCCTCTTTCCTTTTTAGTTCAGTCCAAAAAAAAAAAAAAAAGCATTATAAGCATTGGCACAGTCTTGGTCATTTTTCTTTTAATTAGATGTGTGGAGTCTTCTGTCATGGATGTGCAAAAGCCATCTCCCCATCAAATTACTCCCATAGATTCCACAAAGATGCTGTTAGAATCCCTAGAGATTGTTCCACAACCTCTCCCATGGTACCAGATGTACATCCAGACTCTTAATAAGGATAATTTGGTGGCAATGGCAATCACCCTGGATTATTTTCTTAGAGGCTCTTTGAATGACATCAAATTCATGACACACAGCAAGATCCCTTTTGCTCATGCCCTCTGTACCATTTTTTTCCATGGAATTTGAATGTCCCTGGCTTACTTACCACCTAACAATATCACTATTGAAAGCACATAATGTTAAGGACCATATGCTCTCTCTCCAGAGAGTGTGCACAAATACTATTTCTGTTAAAAACTAAACAGAAATAGTAGCTTTGCATATTTCCCATTCAAAGGCTTATCCCAATTGAATGATTCCCTTTGTCATGGGGTGTTTTTCCCCAAGCGGGCCCTAATAGAGGAGCTGAATCAGATATTGTGACTTACCAAAGGTCACAAGGAATCATCTAGTGAACTAGAAATAGAATCCAAAGACCTTTATTTTGATTCCCTGAATTTAAAAACAAATAAACTCTACTACGGAGAAAGAAAAACTAGAGAAACCAGGCTCATTTGACATTCCCGGGTCAGGGAATTCAAGACAACCAAAACTAACAGGCAGCTGCCTTGGTCTGTGAGGACTAAGGAGGTGACTAAGGCACAGGTGCTGCCTGCCTTCAAGGAGTTGATAATCCAGTGCAGGGAGATCAGGTCGCTGTTGAAAAATCTCTACACACTGCAGAACGTGCTTGGGAACACCCAGAGGACCCCAGAGGAGGGTTTGTCCATCTTCACAGCCCCCGCAGCAGCAGGCACAGTGACCTGTACGTGACATGCCTGCAAGCACTGTCGATTTGTTGAACAAGGGCCATAAGAGATGTACCAACAGAACACTCTGGGGGTTGGTGGAGAATGAGGGACAGCTTTGTGAAGGAGGCGACATTTGAGCTGTGCCTAGAAGGATGGGGAGGTTTTTCACAGGCAGCAGGGGTTGGGGGAGGGCCTTTGCAGACCCCAGGAAAGAGCAATGGCAAAGATCCTCGGGGGGAGGCAGGGGGTGGGGGAACGAAGCCCAGTCTCATTTGGGAGAGCCCGGAGCAGACAAGTGTGGCTAGAGAGCAGGGGGATAGAGAGGCTAGAGAGAAAAGTTGAGACATGAGCAGAGAGGACCTTGAACACCAAGCCAAAGAATTTCACAGTGGACTGTCATGGGAGGTTTGAAAATGGGGAACGGTTTCCTGCTGCATCCTCCTGCCCTGCCCACCTGGGCCTCCCTTACCTTGTCAGTAGCGGTGGATTTCTCTTGATTGTTCTGTTTGTATGTGGTTTGGTTTGGAGGTTTTCTGTGGTTTAGTTTGTTTTTTGGCCTTTCACTTTTCCTTACAGTTTTTCACAGCATATGGTCCTGATTATGTGCTGGAAATCACGCCAAGCTGCCGGCCAGACCGCAATGAGCCCCACCGAGTCCAGCAAATCCTCAACTACATCAAAGGTGAGCACCACCCCTCGAGTCCTGCCCTCCTCATTCCACCCAGCTTGTGGTGACCCATCAGTGGGGGCTTCCCCCAATACCATTTGTCATTTGGTGGCTAATCTTTGCACCGACTTGGAAGGGAAACCTCTTCTTGGCCTGAGAGCTTGTTGGAATTCCGCACTGGTCACTCTGGTTGGGATTGTCATTTGGCCAGCTAATGTCACCTTCAGGGGAACAAAAGGTTCAACTTTAGGCACCTCCAGTGGAAAGCCAGTTCTAAAGTGTGCCCTGGAACTCTCCCTTTGAAAAGGGCAACAGTAAAATCCTCTCTAAGATGAGGGAAAATCAAGTTAATTCAGACTTGGGGTTGGGGGTAGGGGTGAAGGGTGCTCACAGACATTCTGTTCCAATGCGTTTCCTTGGTTCACTAGAGCCTCGAGTGACTGTGAGCCCACAGTGAGTAGTCAGTGATTCTGAAGCCCTGGGAGTGGGTTCCCCAGTCTCACTTAGAGCACTGGAGATGTGGCTGCTGCCCTACTCTTCCCTTCCCTGAGGCTGGCCTCCAATTATTCTGGCCTCTGGACAGAGGGAAAATGGCAGTCATCGGGTTATCACCCTCTTGATCACACTGTCCACTAGCTGTTTGGGGACACTATTGGTAGACCCCCCCTCCCAACCCCAGCTGCTGCTTCTCAACTCAACTCACTTCATCTACCATTTTTTAAAAGTCATTTTGGCACCCACATTCCTGTTTAATTGAATGTGTGTACGTGTGCATATTTTTTTGGATCCTAATTATTTGCGAAGTTAAGAGGCCAAAGGTATCACATTGCCTATCCTGGAGAGTGAAATTCCCATGTTTATTCATCTAACAACCAAGACAGCACCAGTTCTCCTAACTTTGACTCCCTCATTGGAATAGAATCTAGCATGAAAGGGAGGCCTATTCTGTGTCAGAGTTAGTCTGAGGGAACACGTTGTATCCTGGGCGTCTTTGCCGATGGTGATGTTAAGGCCCCGTCCTCTAGTGCAGCCAAGTCTGTGACAACAGCTGAGTCCATACGCAGGGACTCCACGTCCCAGGCTCCTTTGACCAGAGAAAAGTTTCTAAGCTCAAGAGTCATAGACTCATAAGGTTGTGCTCATAGCAATGCTTTTTGCCCCTCTCAGGTGTCCCACATCCCTCAGCCTTTCCCTGACCCTGTAGTTTCAAGCCACCTCCCTCTGGCCTCTCAATGGCTACCAGCCTCAGAAGTCCTCACTTCCTAACCAAATCCTCCTCCCTCCTCCAACCTTTTTAAGGCCTTTAAAATCCTTCTTTTCCTGGCCCTTCTTCAGCCCTTCTCACTGCACTGCAGCCCCGATTAACACTCGTGCTCCCACCCTAGTTTCCTACTGCCCTTCTCAGATCCTGGACCAACTTCTCTTACCCCTTTTCCTTCTACCTTGCCATTTTCCCCTCATCCAGTCTCTAAATCCTGATAGAGCACAGACAAAGCAATAGAAACAGAGAAACTAAACAAGGCTCTGCAGCTACTTGCTCAAACGTAGGTATGTGCAGATATCTGTATGCCCTCATGCTTTCCTGCGCACATACCCAAGCACTTATCTCCAGAGACTGGTGGCATCTTGCTATTGAGGAAATGGAAATGACAAGCGAGAGAAGACGTAAGGAAGGTAATTCAAAGGGAAGAGAACTAGGAAAGGTTAAGAAACCCAAAAGAAGAATAAATTTTGAAAAGACTTGAAATAAAGGATTAGTTTGAGGGTTGGTTAAAAAATAGTAATAATAATAATAGAAAGTCTTAGAGGATATGTAAGTTACATGGAAGTCAAGATTTTTTAAAAGATCCTAATAGGTTAAAGCAATATTCTGGCTGCAACGCCATGAAATTAAACTGGGAGGAAATATATGGACTAGGAATTGGGTCCTCAAAAGCAACTGGACACACACAAGATGGGAAACATGGCTTTGCAGCATTTTGTCTGCAAGAGAGTTAGGGAGTTTCGTCAGTGTGAGTCACCAGGGCAAGGTGGCCTCCAGAGATGCTAATGCAGTATCGACCTCACTTTAAAAGAACTGGAGACAAATAGAAGCATATGCTCCAGGAGGTCAGTTAGGATGGGGAGAGGACTGGAGCCCAGGCTCCAAGAGATCTTGTTGGAGGAGCTGGGCTTTTGGAGAAAAGAAGACCCAAGGGGATGTGGTTCTATATCTCTGAGAGGCTGTCACAGAGCAGAGGGCATAGACAGAGTCTATGTGGTCACAGGGCACAGATCTAGGATCCATGTGTAGATATTATTAAAAGGCAGATTTTCATTCAAGAGGAAGAAGAATTTTCTAACGATTAGAGCTGTCCAAAGTGGAACAGACTGCCCAGAAAGGAATGAGGTCTCTATTGCTGGAGACATACAAACAGAGACAAGACAGTCACTTGACTGTCATATCGTAGACAGCCTCCTGCATTTGGAGGAGGGTGATTATACTAGGTTATTGTCAATGTTCCTTCCAATCCTAAGATTCTAGGATGCTGTACATTAAAATGAGAAAATAGAAAAACAATAAAAAGAAGATGATGAGAGTGCAGGGGTTGGTAGATGAGTCACAGTTGGGGGGGCACGGGGGAGGTAATGCTGTGTATAAGAAAGAATTGATGAGGAGAAGAAAAGAAACTAGATGGCTGAGAGTGGGTGGGGAGCCAGGACAGCAAGTAGAAGGGCTATAGAATACTAGGAATCTTCAGATTTTTCCATTTAACCATCCCTTTCATATTGATAAAGTCTTGTGTTCTAGCCATGCAAATGAGCAGAGCACATAAGTCCAGAAGCGAAAAGAAATTCAGTTGAACCTAGAAGAAATGAGGCTAGAAAGAAGTCCAAATGTTGCTAAAAATGGCCAGGCTAACCTGCTATACTGAGACCGTGCCCCTCCAGCCTGGTGACGCATGCTGCCATCAGATAGTGTGTTGCCATGACAATGGTCAGTGTGGAAAGGCTGCTGAATTTTCTGCATTCTGAAAGATTTTCCTGAACCTGCCTACAAGACTATCATTTGTTCTTGCATATAAAACCTCTGTGAGGCTGGCCATTTCTCTCAGTGCCTCCCTCCCCCCACTCATTCCCACCCCCCATTAAACACAAAGGTAGTGGGGCAGAGGCAAGGATTATTTGGGGGAGGTGGATGGCAATGAGGGAGTGGATGGATTAAGCTCCACTCTATGGGAAGGAGGTTCACCAGCATATCTGGTTGAATTTGTTTAACCTTTGAGCTTGGGCTTTCTCTCTTTCTCACATCCCTTAGAAGCACAAAAGGTGGGATTTTTAACCTATTGGAGATGAAACCTGAGGAGGTTCATCGTATAGAGATGCATTCCATATGCCACAGGATGACTGGAGGCACAGGCAGATTTGGACCTCACCTTATTCCATCTTTACTGCCCATTAGACTTTCTAAGAGAGAAAAATGACAAAAATAAAACTATGGAGAGTCCATTCAAGCTGTTAGCTTTATACAGAGAAAAGCTATGTGTTGCTCCCACAAATCGTTCTTCTCGTGCCAATGAATCTTGAAGATATGTGTCACTGTTCACAAGGAAGTGTGGGTTACAGAGTGGATCGCTCAGCCTAGCTCATGACCACTACTGTAAAATCACCCTCACACCATCTTCATGTGCTCAGACTTGTTTGTCTTTCCTCTCTGGTTGACGTACTCCAGAGGAGTTGGCTCACAGTGAACCTTCCAGAGTTGGAACAGTGCTGATGTGATCAATCCCCAGAGGCAGCTAGCTCCCTGAGCCTGCCTAGCTCTGCATGGGGAAACAGGGGTAGAGGTTTTCTAATCCCTGGTACTGATGACATTTGAATCAAGTAAAAGTCCCTAGGGGGCCAAAAGCTTCATGTTGCAGCCCAGGCCCGACCTGGTGGGGGAGGGGGAGGGGAAGGTGAGTTGTATATATGTGAGTATGTGTTGCAGTTGTAACTGGAGGTTTCTACGCTTGGCTCTGTGTTCCCAGATTCTACCCCAAGTTTGCCTAAGTTAGAAAAGTAAACAAATGGGACCAGGAGGAAAGAAGCAGGAGGAGAGGAGGAGGTGGGGGGAGGACACAAGAGGAAAGAGCAGGCCTTGTGCCCATCTGCCCTTTCTGACCCTTAATGAAGGAGGCTTAGTATGGCAGCCTCTGTGGTGCTGGGTTGGGGAGATGGGCCAGCAAACTGATATGGGTGTGGGGAGAGACACCACAGGAGAAATAATAAGAGTAATAGCTACTATTTATCTTACAGATGAGGAATTCAGAGAGTCTCAGAGAGGATAAATGACTTGGCCAAGGTCACCTTTATTCAGTCATTCAGCAAGGAATTACTAAGCACCTACTCTATGCCACACACTGTGCTAATAGGTGTTGGAGCAGACATTTGAACCCGGGTCTGTCTGAATTGAGACTTTGGAGTCAGGCTGTTTGGCCTTTCCAGTGCCCCTCCTCTCTTTGCAGTGTTGCCCTATCAAGGCTACTCATCATCTGCTTTTCCCAATCACCCCTGGTAAACCCCTCCCACCTTGTACTACACACCCAGCTCCTTCCTTGTGGCTGATCCAAAGCACCTGAAATCTGATGTCTCTCTGGAAATGGGAGGAAATCAGCCATGGACAACATTTGAAATTCTGGTCCCTGACCTAGGTCTTTTAGCCATGCCCCTCTCACCCCACCATACTGTAATTGAAACTTCCACTCCATTTTGAGATGAGTAGAGAAGTAAAAGAGAAGGACAGAAGGTGGAAGAAGCCAGACCACGTGACTCCTGCTGCCTGAAGTGTGCTGTGGTCACCAGGCCCAGTGTATTTACAGTTCCACAGCCCCAAGCTGAGACCCTTTGCACATCTACCGGTAATATTCTTTGGAGAACCACTGTGCTGAATGTAAGCAGCACCTCCTCTAGCAGCCTGAAGTCTGGGATTGACATTCTTCTAGGGACTAGCAATTGGGGCATCAGGTCTGGGCATGTCCAAGGCCTGCTGGAGCCCCCAGCTTGAAGCAGTGCTCCTGCCCTGTGGGACTCTACACCATGGAAACTCGGCTTACTTCCACACCTTCTCTTGCTTCCTGAGAAGCCATGAGGGTAAATTGAAAGTCAGGGTTGGTCCCAAGACAGACTGACCATTTGCTTTAGGGCTTCTTGGAAGGACTTTGGAGCAGGATTGTGGAGGCTACTCTGAGCCAATTTGCATGACTTCAGGTGAGGATCTCTGTGATGTCCATCCCTTATCTCCCTTTGCCATCCCCTATCCTTTCTTCAGCCCTCTTCAGCCCCCTGTGGTCTCTTCCAGGAGCCTCGCTTGCTTCACTAAAGTGTGTAAGAATTGGAAAGGTTGGTTATTGTTGTTGTTACTGTCATTGTTAAGCAAAAAAGTTGTAAATATATCATGCTGAAAATTTTAGAAATTCTAAAATTAAAATGAAGGCTGCTCCCCAAAGTTCTAGTAACTTTGACGGCGGCTTTTAACAAAGGATGAAAACCCTTGGCAGGTTACTTTTGAAGACTTGAAATACCTACCTAAATCCAGGAGGTGGGAACTCCCATTATTGAAAGCCTACTGTGGGTCACCATGCTGGATTCTTTACATTTCATCCTCACTATTACCTCATGAGGTAGGAAACTGGTGCCCGCAGAGCTAATGTAACATGCCCACAGTCACGTAACAAGTAAGTGGTGACATCAGGATTTGAATCTAGGCCTGGTGCCCCTCCTCTTCTTGGCACTATTGCTCAGTCAAGTCTACTCATCATCCCTGTCCACTCTTTCCAGTCGCCCCTAGTAAACCCTTCCCACCTTGCAATGTCTCCCAAAGTGAGGTTCTGAATGAGGTCAATTTTAAGAAGTATCATTGTGTCTCCACTTTAAAGCCCAGCTAAATCAATCAATGAATATTTTTTGGAACTTCCCGTGTGCTTGGTGTCATGGGAGATATAAGAGAAGTTTAAGACATGAACCCTGCTTCTAAAAAACAGCTGAGAAGTCTAGGTGAGGAGACAAAACTAACCCCCTTAGACAGATCAGGACATAATAAGGGCTGGTGCAAGGTAGAAGAAGAAGAGAAGTGAGAAGAGAAGGAGAGTGCTTTCAGAAGGCTGGGATGTTTTGAATAGATAGAATAGGGAAGTGCTCATATGCAACGGAAACTTGGATAGGTGGGAGCCCGGGGCAGTTGGCAGGTTTCCTTGAACTTCAGGCTGAATTGTCCATATCAGATACAATAAATTGGGAGCCATTCTAGGTTCTGGAATTAGGACATGCCATGATGCAGTGATGTTTGGATGGATCATGGTGGTATTCCAAGGGTGAGCCTGCAAAGACCTGGACCAGAACAGTGGTGGTAGGCTACTCCCTATCCTATTCCTCCCGAATGGCTGAGAGCTGTTAAGAAGAGAGTATCAACAGCACTTAGAGGTATGTCATTTATAGGGGATCAAGGAGAAAGGAAGGAGTAAAGATGACTCTGAGGTTTCCAACCTGGATACCAACTGGGATGGGGAGCCATTGAGGCTGGGGGATAGTTTTACAGAAACATATACTTGATGTGTTCTCTTTCAATACATTGAGTTTGAGGTATGATACAATATCAGTATAACTACATGGAAGAATTTGTTGCAGCCAATTAAAAATAAAGTTTTAAAGATAATTTGATGACAAGAGAATAATGCTCATGGTAACAATCTTAAGTGAAAAAAGATATGAAATGATTTAATACCATATAGTCTCAATTTTGTAAATATACATAATGTGTGTGTGAGTGAGTGTGTGGATATGCATAGAAAAACACTAGAAGGAAATATACCAAAAGTGCTAACAGTAGTTATCTTTGATGGTAAGATTGAAATTATGGGTAATATTTTACTTGTTCTGTATTCTTTTTCTGTATTTTTCAAAATTTCTAGCATGAACATGTATTGCTTTTATAGTCAGAAAAAAAGAAATACATGTTGGAGCTTTTTAAGACAATAATCTTTTATCAGACCTTATGTCCCAGTTTTTGGTTTACAAAATCTGGTCACTGTACCTGCACATAGCTGGAAAAATAAGGGACTGGAGATGGACTATTTTACATGTTTGAGGTACTGATTCCTTTCTTAGGTACCTCTAGTAATTCTAGGGTGCTTCCATTTGTCTTGAAAAGCATGTCATGATGTAAAGCCTCTTCAATCTAGTAGAAGGGCTGAAAATCCAGATAGCTCCCTAGGACCACCTCCCTTTCCAAAACTGTCATTCACTCCAAGGCAACTGTCTCAGTCTTTTTTCTGGGTTTTCTCTTCTGCGCCATTGATCTATGTACCTATTCCTGTCTTGATTACTGTAGTAGCTATATAATAAATCAGGTAGAGTGATTCCCCTTTCTTTTTCAAACTTGTTTTAGCTATACTAGTTTCTTTGCCTTTCCATATAACCTTTAGAATAACCTTGTCTATATCTTTAAAAAAAAAAAACTTGATGTGATTTTGTTAGGAATTGTGTTTACCTATATATCAATTTAGAGAGAATTCCAATCCATGAACATGGTATGTCTCTCCATTTATTTAGATCTTCTTTGATTTCCTTCATTAGCATTTTGTCATTTCCAGCATACACATCCTTAACAGGTTTTATACCTAAGTTTTTCTTTTATTGATTTATTATGTTTTTCATTTTGGTTTCCATGTGTTCATTGCTAGTATACAGAAATACAATTTTTGTATATTGTTCTTGTATCTTGTGACCTTCCTGAACTCATTTAGTATTTCTGGCTGTTTTCTTGTAGACTCCTTAAGATTCTCTACATAGATCACCATCTGCAAATAGAGACAGTTTTATTTCTTCCTGTCTGATCTATATGCTTTTTGTTTCCTTTTCTTGCCTTATTACACTGGATTAGACTTCCAGTGTTATGTTGAATAAGAGCAGTGAGGACAGACATCCTTGCCTTGTTCCAGAACTTAGAGGGAAAACATTGTCTTTTACCATTAAGCATGATGTTAGCTATAGGTTTTGTAGATTTTCCTTAAAAGTTGAGGCAGTACCCCGCTATGTTCCTAGTTTTCTGAGAATTTATGTCATAAATGGATGCTGAATTTTATTTAATGCTGTTTTTGCATCAGTTGATGCTAATACCAGTATATATGTAATTTTTCTTTTTAGCCTTTTAATATGGTAGGTTACATTGATTGATTTTCAAATACTGAAACAGCTTTGTATACCTGGGATAAACCCCACTTGTTCATGGTGTAAAAAAAAAAAAAATATATATATATATATATATATATACATATATATATATATATACACATACATATATATACATATATTTGCTAATTCTAGGAACTGTTTGCTAATTCTAAGAATTCACTGCTAAGAATTCTATTTGCTAATATTTTGTTGAGGACTTTACATCTATATTCATAAGGGATATTAGTCTGTAGTTTTCCTTTTTGTGACACCATCATTTGCTTTCAGTATCAGGGCAATACTAGCCCTATAAAAATGAGTTCAGAAGTGTTACCTCCTCTTCTGTTTTCTGCAAGAGAGAGTATAGAATTGATGTTAATTCTCATCTTTAGTAGAATTCTCCAATGAGACCATCTGGACCTGAAGGTTTTTTTTCAGGAGGTTTTTTTTTTATTTCTACTTTGATACCACTGTGGTCAGAAAACATGTTCTGTATAATTTCAAATATTTTCAATTTGTTGAGGCTTGTTTTATGACTCAGTGTATGGTCTATCTTGGCATGTGTTCTGTGAGTGCTTGAAAAGAATGTAATATATTCTGCTGTTGTTTGGTGGATTATTTGATCAATGTCACTTAGATCCTGTTGGTTGGTAGTATTGTTGAGTTATTCTATATCCTTGCTAATTTTCTGTCTAGTTGTTCTATTATCAATTTCTAAGAGAGTGATGTTGAATTCTCTAATTCTAATTGTGGATCTATCTG
The DNA here is from genome assembly GCF_949987515.2 of Delphinus delphis. Lineage (NCBI taxonomy): Eukaryota > Metazoa > Chordata > Mammalia > Artiodactyla > Delphinidae > Delphinus > Delphinus delphis. The sequence continues at coordinate 67,129,207 of NC_082704.1, forward strand.
TTTTTCCTTATAGCTGTATCAGGTTTTGCTTCAGGTACTCTAATGCTCTGTTGTTTGGTGCATGCACATTTAGGATTGCTGTATCTTCCTGGTAGATTGACCCTTTTACCATTAGGTAATGTCCTTCTTTGTCCATGGTAATTTTTTTGTTGTTCTGAGGTCTACTTTATCTAAGATCAATATAGCCACTCCTCCTTTTTTTACTAATGTTTCATGGCATATATTATTCTATCCTTTTACTCTCAACCTACTTATATTTGAAGTGAGTTTCTTGTAGACAGCATGTAATTGGATCATTTTTTTAGCCACTCTGCCAATCTTTGTCTTTTAATTGGTGTATTTAGATCATTTATATTCAATGCAATTTTGATATTAGGGATTAAATCTGCCATTTTATTTTGTGTTTTCTCTTTGTTCCCTCTATTCTTTGTTTCTCTGTTTTCTTTACCTTTACTGTTGGCAACTTATACCTTTGTTCAAATTCCATTTTGATTTATCTGCAGTAATTTTGACTGTATATGTTTGTATAGGCTTTTGAGTGGTTGCTCTGGGTATATATTATACATACGTAGCATATCACAGTCTACTGGTATTGCCATTTTACCAGTTTGAGTGAAGTGTAGAAACCTTACCTACTTTTAAGTCCCTTTCCCCTCCCCCATTTGTAATCTAATTGTGTTATTATATAATCTAGTGATATTTCCTCTATATATATTCAGAACTACATCAGAGAATGTCCTAATTTTTCCTTCAATCATCAAACATAATTTAGAAAACTCAAGAGGAGAAGAAAAATCTATGATATTTACCCATATTTTTACCCTTCGCATAGTTCCTTCTTTCTTCCTTCAAGATTTCTTTTTTTTCTTAATTTTATGTATGTATTTATTTATTTTTGGCTGCATTGGGTCTTTGTTGCTGCACGCGGGCTTTCTCTAGTTGTGGCAAGTGGGGGCTACTCTTCGTTGCGGTGTGTGGGCTTCTCATTGCGGTGGCTTCTCTTGTTGCAGAGCATGGGCTCTAGGCTCGTGGGCTTCAGTAGTTGTGGCTCACAGGCTCAGTAGTTGTGGCTCGCAGGCTCTAGAGCACAGGCTCAGTAGTTGCGGTGCATGCGTTTAGTTGCTCCGCAGCATGTGAGATCTTCTCGGAGCAGGGATCGAACCCGTGTCCCCTGCATTGGCAGGCAGCTTCTTAACCACTGCACCACCTGGGAAGTCCCAGTATTTCTTCTTTCATCATTTCCTTTCCATGTCAAAAACTTCCTTTAGCTAGTCATTTAGGGTGGGTCTAGTAGCAACAAATTCTCTTAGTTTGCCTTCCTCTGAGAATATTTTCATTTCCCCTTCATTCCTGAAGGACATTTTCACTGGATGTAGAATTCTGGGTTGACATTTATTTTCTTTCAGCACCTGAAAAATGCTGAACCACCTCCTTCTGGTCTCCATGGTTTTTGATGAGAAAACCACTGTCATTTGAATTATGTTTCCCTTATAGGTAAGCCTTTGTTTTTGTTTTTCAGCTTTCCAGATTTTCTCTTTTACTTTAGTTTTCAGGGATTTGATTATGATAGATCTTGGTTTGGATCTTTGACTTTAGGCAGTTTGGAATTCAGTCAGCTTCTTTAATCTGCAGGGTTCTATCTTTTGCCAAATTTGGGAAATCTTTAGCCATTATTTCTTCAAATACTCTTGCAGTCCCACCTTCTTTCTCCTCTTCCTCTGGGACCTTGGTGACATGACTGTTAGACCTTTTATCATAGTCCCATGTGATCCCTGAGGTTCTGCTCATTTTTTTTTACTATTTTTTGTTTTTTGTTCAAATTAGGTAATTTCTATTGTTCTATATATTCCAGTTTACTGATTCTTCCTCTGCCCTTTCTGTTCTGCTGTTGAGCCCATCTGTTGAGTTTTTTTAATTTCACTTATTGAATTTTTCAGTTCTAAAATCTCCATTTAGTTTTTCTTTACTTCTATTTCCTTGCTGAGACATTTTTTTTCATTTGTTTCAAACATGTTTATAATTGCCTGTTGAAGTATTTTTATGATGCCTGCTTTAAACTACTTGTCGGATATTTCCAACATTGCTGTCATTCTATGTTGGCCTCTCTTGTTTGCCTTTTTGTCATTCAAGTTAAGAGTTTTCGGTTGTTGGTATGAGTGATTTTCTATTATATCCTGAACACTTTAGATATTTTTATGAAATCCTGCACCTTATTTAAATCTTGTTTCAGCAGGCTTCCTCTGACGCCATGCTGGCAGGGAAGGGAAGCACCACCCCATTACCTCCAGGTGGGGGTAAAAGTCTAGGTTCCCCACTCAGCTGTCATTGACAGTCTGGGGGGAGGAGGGGCACTTCATTACTACTGGGCAGGGGTGGAAATTCAGGCTCCTCACTCGACCTCAAGGTACCACCCTGGCCAGGGATGGCAGTGGCACCTTGTTACTGCTCCCCATGTGGCCTCCACTGACACAGTGGTGGGTGGGCCTCCTTGCCATTGAGCAGGGATGAAAGCCATGGTTTTTCACTCTTCCTTTTCTGACACCACCCTCATGGGGTGGAAGGGAAGCCTGGTTACCACTAGGCTGATTTTTAATTTTTATGTTTCATTCATTCAGCAAACATGTAATTGGTATTAATATGTGCTAGGCACTGTTCTACATGATAGAGATGTAAAGAGGACAGGTGAAGGCCTTGCCCATCACGGAGCTTACATTCTAATGGGGGAGATAGACAGTGAGCAAATAAATAAATATTTAGTGGTTGGTTACTGATAAATTTGGAAAGAGTGCTATTTTAGATAGGATAGCCAGTAAAGGCCTCCCTGAGGAGGTGACATTTGGGGATAGAGTTTAATGCAGTAAGGGGAGGAGTTTTGCAAAAATTGGGATGAAGAACATTCTAGATGAAGGGGAGAGCAGGATCAAAGCTTCTTAAGCAGGAATGAATTTGGTGTATTTCATGTATGTATGTTTTAATGTGTATTAAAAAGAAATATTGGGGCTTCCCTGGTGGCGCAGTGGTTGAGAGTCCGCCTGCCGATGCAGGGGACGCGGGTTCGTGCCCCGGTCCAGGAAGATCCCACATGCCACGGAGCGGCTGGGCCCGTGAGCCATGTCCGCTGAGCCTGCGCGTCCGGAGCCTGTGCTCCGCAACGGGAGAGGCCACAACAGTGAGAGGCCCGCGTACCGCAAAAAAGAAAAAAGAAAAAGAAATATCAATATAACTACCACATCAAACACTTTGATTTCACACACACCTTGCTTAGGATGAATTTAAGTTTTTTTTTTAACAGTGTAAGAGAGGTTTCCACATAAGTGATATGTGAACATGGTGAAATTCTTAACAGTACTGAAGTTTAGGAAACAAACCTATCCCTGAAGTGGATAAAATTATTAGCCCCATTTAACATAGGAAAGAACTTAGGGAGGTTGATTAGCTTGTACAGGGTCACACAGCAAGTAAGGGAGGGAGCTGGGATTCCACATGGGAAACTGAAGATCATACCCAAAGTTCAGAAGAAGAAATACAGAATTTTCTTTCTGCCAGGTAGAGCTGATGGTTGTTGTATGCAACAAACCAAAAACTTTTGAAGAATATTTGGAGGCCTCTAATGTGTTTAATTAAGCTTTTTTTTCCTGTTTGTCCAAAGTTCATGCCTAAAGCAATTATATCACTTTAGTCGTCTCCAGCCTTTAGCTCTAAAATAATCAAGGGGCAAAAGGGGTGTTGGAACTTATTAGGGAAAATAAGGTAAACCACTCAGGGTTCTGGAATGACTAACTGTTGACAATTGTCTCCATCTACCCAGAGGCACTTTAACCAACTGAGATTCAGGTGCTGTCTTTAGCACTGCCGCCAAATCCAGCAGTGCTGAGGGGCAGTGTATGCCAGAGTAAGCAGGCCCAACCTCCCTGGCCTTGCTGCCAAGGGACAGCCTTTGCAAGATTCTCACCACAGAATTCCAGAGGAAACTCTGCAGACATCCCAACCCATGGACTGCTCTGCTGTACCTGGACAGGGACATCCCCAAGCTACAGTCAGGTCACCAAAGAGATCTCTGTTTGAGAAAGGAAAGCATCTTTATAGGCTCCTGGTTTACCCACATCCTTCTCCCTCTTTGAAGCTCCAAGCATATTTTGGAGGGAGATTTCATAAAGATTTCTAAATTGAGTTAGAATTTCAAGTCTATTGTGACATGCAAATTAGTCCTGCTTGCCCGTTGGCAGCAATGCAGCTGAAGTGCCTAGAGACGGGCCATAAAATGAAAACATCAAAGTGATTAAATGTGCCCAAAGAGCATAATTGAGTGCATGAATAAGAGAAAATAAAACAAATTGATTTTCTCCAGTGCCAGAAAAACAGAATAATTGAGAACAAAATAATAGACTTTGAAGTAATCAAAGTGAGGAATGCACCATAGTGACATAGAAACAGCCAGTTGTGGGAGAGATTTATTATGTTTCTGTTATCATTTTTACAACTTTAATTTCATTAGCTAATAAATACAAATCAATTGGAAAATCAGTCAACCAGAGAGGAGGTGGTCCCCAGCCAAGATTTTTATTCACATCTCTAAAACAGGCTGAGGCGGTGATCCTTTATTTTCATAGGTGCACATATCCCCCATGAGCTGGAAAACAAGTTCTGGGAGGCCTCTCCGCTTTGGAGGTGATGATGTTCTGCTCTGCCGTCACTTTCCACATATAGGTTTACCGACTCAACTTTCCAAAGGATCACTTTTATACCCCGCCAAGGTTTCCAACAGACAGAATTGCATGAGTACAGCATCTTGATTTACCAAGATGACATTTTCATGGCACTAACCGGCACCTATGGTCTTGCACTGGGTCATTCTGAATTCACGTAGTGGTGGTGGTAGTGGCAGCTACAGCAGCCACAGCACCTGCCACTCTCACAATACTGCTAAGCATCTGTGGGTCATTGCTTCTATCATCATGTTCCACCCCCACTCCGGGCGCACCACCACCACCATCACCACACACACACACACACACACACACACACACACACACAAGTGACACGGAAATTTAACCAAGAAGGCCAAGCAAGAGTATGCCACCCCTTTGGTGTCCAGCCTGGCAGCCACAATGCTAGGGAGGAGCAGGGGAAGGAAGCCAGGCTGGGAGACTTCTTATGCTGGCAGTAGCGATAGAGCATTGGGGACACCAAGCTATGCTGAGACCAGGTGCTTGAATATCACAGAGCCAACGTGAAACCACTGCAGAACTATTTTTATGGCTCCTCCAAGGAAGGAATCCCTCCACCCCACTCCTCGGCTGTTCACGGGTGGGCTCAGTGGCGCTTCACTGCAGGATCCACAATGATGGCTGATACAGTGGTGTTTTTTCCTTTCACGGGACCTTGAGCTACCGTGGCAGCTGTTGGCACTTCCAGATGTTCATGACACACCCTACCTTCGGGGCTCCACAGTTAGAGGCTATGCCTTTGGCTCCAGTAAAGGTCTTCGGGACCATAGGGACTGTAAGCCAGGGTGTGCAGAACAAGTTGGCAGTGCTGGGACTGGCACTACTTGCTAGCTACATCAGGATGGCATGGTTCATAGATTGTGCCTGCCAGGCAAATTTGTCCTGGAGAATTTCTCTTCCAGGAAGCACCTAGAAGCTGAAAGGAATCTCTATGACCTTCTGTGGCATCCAAGGCCCAATCAGGATGTACTTTGAGGGGAACAGGGAATGTTAGCACTTCGCTCTTTTGTGTAAGAGAGCGAGAGTTTGTCTCCAGTGCAGGCCTAAAATCCCAGCTTCCATTTCCCACTGGTGTTTGGGTGGAGGAAAATGGAGCAAATGGCTTTCACAACTCTAAATCATTATACAGATGTAAGGCTGTATTATTCTTCCTACTGCTGCTATTCCCATTACCCTGGATTTCCCGGCCCAGAATTTTTGTCTGAAAAAGAAATGTGGAGAAAGCTCATGGACCAAAGAACCTGGAGCTGTGACTCCAAAGCGGCTAGGAGGCATCGCCCAGACCGGCAGATAGACTGCTCGAGGCTGAGCTCCACGAGCTGGCTGGCTGGCAGGCATGCAGCACACTCCTGTGATGTCACCTCTCCAGTTACTTGTGCCTATCCCTCCACATGGAGCCAGCAGATTTAGGCACAGGAGGGGAGAAAAAATGAATCATAGGCTATTTTAGAAATCGCTTCGATTCCGTTTGAGACTGCAGTAGTCCCTTGCAAGTTAAGACCAGAGCACCCGAAACATCAGGGTAACATCCTTTAAGTGCTGATACCCTATAAATGCCAGAAGCCTGGGGGATTAATTCACAGCCTCAGGTTCTAATTCAGGCCAGAGGCAGGAAAGTGGTAATTAGTGGTTATACTTAATTGTCATTGAAAGGCTTTCTGATAACAGGGGGGATCTATATTCCAAGAAAAACAATATAGTTGACAATTTAGAGCTAAAAACTAAAGTCAGCGATCCGTTTCAGCACATGCCCAAGGCTTCATAGAAATCCTTTGTTCTGCCATTGTTCCCAGGTAAAGAGTGAGACCCCGAAGCCCGGTGTGATGGGGCAGCAGCTGGGGAACTTGCTCTAGCCTTAGATCACACTAGATGGGCCTCCTCCCCATCTTAAAATTGTTCAGAGGCTCCCCATGGCCTCTAGGGTAAGACCATGGTCTTCTAGGCTCTTGATAATCTGGCCTCTGACCATCTCTGCAGCTTCATAGCACACCTCCCACCCCTGTCCCTGACCCTCATCCTGTGCTCTGGCCACAAAAACTTTGCAGGTGCCTTTATACATCCTGCTCTGTTCCTGCTGCCTGGAACATTCTCTCTCCCTTTGCCCTTCAAGATGCCACCTTCTCCGTGAAGCCTTCCATGCCCTCTCTTTGTATGCCCTCAGCACTCTGTACAGACTGGTATTATATGGGCTTGTTGCTATGGACTATGATGTGTTTGTCTCCATATATGCCTTCCTTGCTAGACTGAGCGCTCCTTGAGGGCAAGAATTGTGTCTTGTTCTCCTCTGTGGCCCCAGCACCCAGCATAGGGCCTAGCCCACTGTAGACATGGGGAGGGGGTGCCACATCCAAGATTTGCAGATACTAAAGGCTCATGGCAGCAAAGCAGCCCAAGCACCAGCTGTCCAAAAGTGATCCCTTTTATAATTTTTCCCAAAATGTGCCTCATGTACCTCTGCGTGAGAGACAATTTGAGGTGACACAAAGACATTTTTCATTTAATAGTCATATTTATTTTAATGTATGTTTTAAAATCTAAGCACAACCTTATTGTTGTTATCATTATTGTTATCATTACTTAGGATAAATGAGGCCAAAATAAGTATTAAAATGTTTAAAGTAAGTTGATATAAAGAAAAAGAGTTACTATGAATACAGATGTTAAGTCAATATGACAACATTCCTGAAAGGGGTACTCCTATAATGAAAGTTGGAACACTTTTCAGCAGTCCTAAATTCACATCTCTGTTCCTCTATGGTGCCACTCAGCCTCCAAGGGTTCTGGGGTCGCCCCCAACATTCCTCCAAACTGCTGTGATGCTGACAATCTTCAGAACTTATTTGCCACTTAGCCTGGTGGCATTGAGGCTCTTTTTGTAAGCATATGTCAGCTTACCTCAACCATGTTTCTAAGGGCTTTAAGAGCAATGGCCAAGCTTTAAGCCTCTGTGGCCTAAATGGGATAGTGCTTTATCAGCTGCCCTGTAGCTCTAGAGATGTTCATTCCTTCAGTGAATATTGATTGATCAATTCCTGAGCGCTGTTGAGGGGGCTAACAGTAGTGATAAGCAAGACAGACACGTCCCTGCCCGCATGGAGATTGTGAGGGGAGACAGACAAGTTAGCAAATAAGCACGCAGGATATGTTCAGTGTGCTAAGGATATTGAAGAAAATAGAGCAGGATGATGTGACAGAAAATGAGTGACTGGGGGTGGCCACTTAGACTGGGTAGTCATCAGGCCCCTCAGAGGTGACTTTTGGATTGAGACCTGAGTGATGAGAAGAGTCAGGAATGACAATATCCAGGAACAGAGCATGCCAGGTGGAAGGAATAACACGTGACAAGAAGGGGGAGCCCGAAGAGGGAAAAATGATTCGTGTGTTCCAGCAACATAAAGAAGCCCCGTGTGGCCAGGACAGAGTGAGCAAAGAAGGTGGTGGCAGACAGGAGACCAGAGACGGGGTCAGGCCCTGCAGAGCTTGGTGGCTAAGTAGTTTGGATTTTATTCCAGGTGTGATTGGAAGCCATAGAGGGTTTTGAGCAAAGGAGTAACGTGGTTTGACCTAAGTTTTAACGAAATACTCAGGCTGCTACATAGAGAAAAAGGTGTAGGCGACAAGGATGAAAGCAAGGAGACCAATGTTGAGGCTATTAGAGTTGTCCATGCAAGGGGTGACAGTGGCTTGGAGTAAAGTTATAGCAGTGAAGGTTGAAGGGAAGTGGGTGGATTTGGAAAATATTGTGGAGGTAGAATTGACAGGACTTGCTAATGGATCGATAGGGAGGTTGTAAATGAAAGAGCAAATAAGAATGACCCCAGTCAATGTCATGAAGAAAATAAAAAGCCAAAGGGAACTGTTCTATATCTGTACTGTCCAATATGGTCACCACTGGCAACGTGTGGCCATTTACATTTAAGTTATTAAAATTAAATTTAAAATTCAGTTTCTCACTTGCACTAACCACATTTCAAGTGCTCAGTAGCCACAGGTAACTAGTGGCTACCATATTGGGCAGCATAGATATAGAACATTTCCATCATCCCAGAAAGTTCTATTGGACAATGCCACTCTACATTAAAAAGACAAAAGATTACAAGAATAAAAAGACAAGCCTCAGATTGGGAGAAATTCTTGCAAAACACATATCCAGTAAAGGACTGTTAGCCAAAATATACAAAGAACTCTTAAAACTCAACAATAAGAAAACAACCCAATCAAAAAAATGGGCCAGTGATCTTAACACACACCTCACCAAAGAAGCTGTACAGGTTGCAATTAAGTGTATGAAAATATGCTCACTATCATTCACTAAGGAATTGCAAATTAAAACAATGAGTTCCACTACATACCTATGAAGAGCTAAAATCAAAACACTGACACCACCAAATGTTGACAAGGATGTTGGAGCAACAGGAACTCTCATTCACTGCTGTTGGGAATGCAAAATGGTACGGCCACTTTGGAAGACAGTTTGGCAGTTTCTTCCAAAACTAAACATAGTTTTAACATACAGTCCAGCAATTATGCTCCTTGCTATTTATTCAAATAAGATGAAAACTCATGTCCACACAAAAACCTGCACATGAATGTTTATAGCAGCTTTATTCATAATTGCCAAAACTTGGAAGCAACCAAGATGTCCTACAGCAGGTGAATGGATAAACAAACTATGGTACATCCAGACAATGGAATATTTTTCACTGCTAAAAAGAAATGAGCTATTAAGTAACAAGATGTAGAAGAACGTTAAATGTGTATTGCTAAGTGAAGGAAGCCAGTCTGAAAAGGCTACATGCTGTATGATTTTAACCATATGACATTCTGGAAAAGGCAAAACTATAGAGACAGTAAAAAGATCAGTGGCTGCCAAGACTTTGGGGAAAGGGAGGGAGGGATGAATAGGTGAAGAACAGGATTTTTAGGGCAGTGAAACTATTCCATATGATACTGTAATGGTGGATATGTAACATTATACACTTTTCAAAACTCATAGACCTGTATAACACCAAGAGTGAACCCTAATGTAAACTATGGACTGTACTTAATAATAATGTATAAACATTCATTCAACTGTAACAAATGTACATTCTAATGAAAGATGTTAATAATAGGGGAAATTGCCTCTGAGGGGAGGAGGGGGACAGGGGGGTATGAGAGCTCTCTGTACTTTCTGCTCAGTTTTTCTGTAAACCTAAAACTGCTCCAAAAATAAAGTCTATTAATTAGCAAAAATAAAGCCTATTAATTAGCAACAGGGACTTCCCTGGTGGTCCAGTGGGTAAGACTGCGGGCTCCCAATGCAGGGGGCCCAGGTTGGATCCCTGGTCGGGGAACTAGATCCCACAGGCATGCCGCAACTAAAGAGTTCGCATGCTGCAACTAAGAGTTCGCATTATGCAACTAAGAGTCCACATTCTGCAACTAAAAGATCCCGCATGCCACAACTAAAAGATCCCGCATGCTGCAACTAAGACCCGGTGCAGCCAAAATAAATAAATAAATTTAAGAAAAAAATAGCAACAACAACAAAAGACTAGAGTGCTCACCAGCAGCTAGTACTGGCAAAGAATAGACACTCCATAAGTGTTGATTGAATAAGTGGATGAATAAATGAGTCAGTCAATGAATCAATAGAACCCAAGCCTCCTGGGTCCCAATTCAGTGCTCCTTCTTCTTCTTTTTTTTTTTAACATCTTTACTGGGGTATAATTGCTTTACAATGGTGTGTTAGTTTCTGCTTTATAACAAAGTGAATCAGTTATACATATACATATATCCCCATATCTCTTCCCTCTTGCGTCTTCCTCCCTCCCACCCTCCCTATCCCATCCCTCCAGGCGGTCACAAAGCACCGATCTGATCTCCCTGTGCTATGTAGCTGCTTCCCACTAGCTATCTACCTTACGTTTGGTAGTGTATATATGTCCATGCCTCTCTCTCGCTTTGTCACAGCTCACCCTTCCCCCTCCCCATATCCTCAAGTCTGTTCTCTAGTAGGTGTGTGTCTTTATTCCTGTCTTACCCCTAGGTCCTTCATGACATTTTTTTTCTTAAATTCCATATATATGTGTTAGCAAACGGTATTTGTCTTTCTCTTTCTGACTTACTTCACTCTGTATGACAGACTCTAGGTCCACCCACCTCACTACAAATAACTCAATTTCGTTTCTTTTTATGGCTGAGTAATATTCCATTGTATATATGTGCCACATCTTCTTTATCCATTCATCTGTTGATGGACACTTAGGTTGCTTCCATGTCCTGGCTATTGTAAATAGTGCTGCAATGAACATTGTTGTACATGTCTCTTTTTGAATTACGGTTTTCTCAGGGTATATGCCCAGAAGTGGGATTGCTGGGTCGTATGGTAGTTCTATTTTTTCGTTTTTTAAGGAACCTCCATACTGTTCTCCATAGTGGCTGTACCAATTTACATTCCCACCAACAGTGCAAGAGGGTTCCCTTTTCTCCACACCCTCTCCAGCATTTATTGTTTGTAGATTTTTTGATGATGGCCATTCTGACCGGTGTGAGGTGATACCTCATTGTAGACAACTACTTTAAATTTTTAAAGAATATCATGTGGCACGTCAATATGTGGAGCTAAACAAAACAATTTGGGAAGCAAGATGTGGTCACGGGCTCCCAGTTTGTGATCTCTGGGACAGCTCTGCTTTACACCCACGGCACCTCATTTCATTCTCAAGTATCTTGGTTTCAACAATAAATTATATCGTCACCCTATCTCTGATGTACAAGATATACAGGCCCACATGGAGATGGGAAAGTATGGATGGGGCACATGTAAGCTAAGGTGTTAAACTTCATTCATAGGTGGTCGGGAGCTGCTAAAGTTATTTCGGAGCAGAGGAGGCACGTGGTCACAGCTAGAATTGTGCAGGGGACAGCTCCAGAGGTGCGAGCACCAGTTAAGAGGCTGTTGCAGTGACCTGAGTGATGAGAACTGGTAATAAGGTGGAGACAGGGGAACAGAAAGGAGAGGACATATTTGGGAGACATCTTGAGGTTAGGCTTGGCAACTCATAAGATGTGAAGGGAGCTTGAACTAAGAGATGAAGAATCAAAGATTATCCAGAGATTGTGAGCTGAAAGGTTGAAAACACCCAAACCATGATCCAAAAAATTAACTTTTGCTTTGCAAGAGTTAGAAGAATGAAAAGACAGGGAATTCCCTGGTGGTCCAGTGGTTAGGACTCTGTGCTTTCACTGCCGAGGGCCCAGGTTCAGTCCCTGGTCAGGGAACTAAGATCCTGCAAACCACATGGTTTGCAGCCAAAAAAAAAAAAAAAAAAGGATGAAAAGACAAGTTATATACTGAGATAGAATATTTGCAAATCATATGTGCAACAGCAGATTTTTATCTAGAATATATAAAGAACTCTCCAAACTCAACTGTAAAAAAAATTCAATTAACAAACAACATGAAGAGGATATACAGACAGCAAATAAGTGCATGAAAGGACATTCAACATTATTGACCATTAAGAAAATGCAAATTGAGACCACAATAAGAGATCCTTACACACCTATCAGAATGGCTAAAATAAAACCTAGTGACACCACTAAATGCTGACAAGAATGCTGAGAAACTAGATCTTTCATACATTGCTGGTGGGAATGCAAAATGGTATGGCCACTCTGGAAAACAGTTTGTCAGTTCGTTATAAAATTAAACATGCAACTACCATAGGACCCAGCAATTGCACTCTTGGACATTTATCCCAGAGAAATGAAAACTGTGTTTACACAAAAACTTGTACGTGAATGTTCATAGCAGCTTTTTGTGTAATAGCCAAAAACTGGAAACAGCCCAGATGTCCTTCAGTGGGTGAGTGGTTAAACAAACTGTGCCATGTCCATACCATGGAACAATACTCAGCAACAAAAAAGAAGGAACTTAATGCACCCAATAACCTGGATAGATCTTTAAGGGCAGTGTGCTGAGTGAGAGAAAAAAAAATCTCAAAATGGATTATATACTGTATGATTCCATTTAGATAACATTCTTGAAATGACAAAATTATAGACCTCGGGACCAGATTAATGGTTGTCAGGCTTACAAATAGGGGGTGGAGGGGAGTTAACAAGGTAGCGTTGAGATCTTTGTGGTGATGGAATATTTCTGTATCTTCTTGTGGTGGGGGTTACACGAACCTATACATGTGATAAAATTTCATAGAATATACTCTTACACACAAACACTCATACACACACACACACACACACACACACACGAGTGCATATAAAACTGGTGAAACCTAAATATGGTCTGTGAATTATACCGGTGTCAATTTCCTGGTTTTTATATTAAATAATAATTATGTAAGATGTTTCCACTTGGAGAAACTTGGTGAAGGGTACCAAAAAAGGAATGAACTACTGATACACTGAAAAATTTGCATGAACCTAAAAATTTGCATGAAACTCAAAGGCATTATGCTGCTTGAAAGAAGCCAGTCTTAAAAGGTCACATACTACTTGATTCCATTTATATGACATTCTGGAAAAGACAACACTTATAGTGATGGAGAATAGGTCAGTGGTTGCCAGGTGGTAAGAGGGGGAGGGGAGGATGTGACTGCAGGGGATTTTGGTGGGTAATGGGACCAGTCTGTTTCATGAATCTTTACGTGTGTTAAAAATCACAGAACTGCACATACCAGAAACAGTCAATTTCACTGTATGTCAATTTAAAATTAAAAATTAAATCAGATAGGGCTTCCCTGGTGGTGCAGTGGTTGAGAGTCCGCCTGCCGATGCAGGGGACACGGGTTCGTGCCCCGGTCCAGGAAGATCCCACATGCCGTGGAGCGGCTGGGCCCGTGAGCCATGGCCGCTGAGTCTGCGCGTCTGGAGCCTGTGCTCTGCAACGGGAGAGGCCGCAGCCGTGAGAGGCCCGCGTATCGCGCAAAAAAAAAAAAAAAAAAATTAAACCAGATAGGCATGTGGGTGCTGATTTCTTTTTCTTTCCTTCCTTTGTTCCATTCAGCCATTTATTCAGCCATTTATTGAGCACCTACTATGTGTGAGACACTGTGCTAGACTTTGGAGATCAACCAAGAGTAAGGCAGCCCATGTCCCTGCCCTCATAGAACATCCTTCCTGTTTTAGAGGAGAAGTGGTCAGTAGGGTTTGGAGCCCAGTATTTCTGCTTGGGGAAGTGGGACAAGGAGAAGACTGTGGAGGGACCAAGGGAGCAAACTTTTCCTTCCTAGAGCCCAGTCCTGTAGGATTTCAAGTGATTGCTTTTCCAAGATTCTTAGACCTGAGGGCTGGGGGAAATCCCCAATTCGTATTTCACAGGTACTCATGAGAGAAAATGCTAGGAGGGTTGTGCCTTGCTAAGCGGGGGTGGGGGGTGGGGGGTGGGGGTGGGGGGCAAGAAAGGTTGGGGGCAGGGGAAGATCTGATACAGTTAGTGAGATGCGAACTCTGAAAAGTGTTGCTGGAATGTGTGTGTGTGTGTGTGTGTGTGTGTGTGTGTGTGTGTGTGTGTGTGTGGCTTAAAACAATCAGGGCTGGGTTCAGCTGAGTGGTTCTTCTGCTGGTTTTGGCTGGGTTCACCCAGCACTGCAGTCAGCCAGCTGTCAAAGGCCTCACTCACATGTCTGGTGGGTGGCTGGTGGTTGCTGGCATAACTGGGCCAGATATCTCTCACCATCCAGCAGTCTAGCCTGAGCTTGTTCATATGTTGGGGGTCTCAGGGTTCCCAAGGGCAGCACAAGAACTAGCTCCAAAATGAAAGTGCCTTTTCTTAGCAGCTTTATTGAGGTATAATTCACATATGTTACCTGAATTTGATTTTTGTTTTCTCTCCTGTTTGTAGGGAATCTGAAGCATGTGGTCTAGTTGACAAAAAGAGATCAGGTTTCCAGAGCTGAGGAGCAGTGCCTGTAATGAAGACAGCGTGTTTATGGGAGCAGTGTGTGGAATTTGTGACTGCAGGGGAAATTTGGCGGAATTTTACTTCCTGAAAATTTCCAAGGGGCACCAAGTGGCAGCTGGCCTCCTGGGGTGAGGCAGGCAGGCACCCCAGAGGCCTCAACTAGACCTAGGGGAAGACAAAGATTTCCAACACTTAAAGTGTTTATTTTTTAAAAACACACAGATGCCGTTTTTAATCTTTGAAAATTATTTTTAAGCAAGTTGGGGAGGGGGTATTTTTATTTTCTTAAAGGAGACAGATCAGAAGCTGGAGGAAATCATGGAGATTTGATTGCCAGTTTGTGGGGCGGGGGGAGCTGACAGGCAGGGTTTGGGCCTCAGGACCATCCAGGTGGAGCCTCGGGGGGTGGGGGAGGGGGGCTGGTCAGCAGACTGGGAGGTGGGGAGAAACCCACCCGTGTTGTTTTCAGGATTGCGGATCTATTTTGTTTTTTAATAAAATCTTTGAAAACCTACCTCTCTGTGCCATTGTCCTCATTGTAAAGTACCACTGACAGCACACACAGTTCTGAACATTTCCTCTCACTGAAGTATCAAGAATAACCCTGCTGCTTCCCTGTTCTGCTCTGACCCAGCCTGGGAGGCTGACTCTGAGAACTGGATCCTGCTGAGGAACTAGTGTGTCTCCACTAAGTCCTGGGGACCGTAAGCCAAGCTCTGACCTGTGCTGGGGCCTGCCCAGGGCTCACGGGAATACAGGTGCTGCAACCATGGAAAGGGTCTTGCTGGCACCCCACGGAGGAGCTGTCCCTGCCTGCGGAGCCACTCAGGGATAGGAAGAGCAGGTGGCATGTCAGAGACAAGAGGGACATCTTGATGAATCGAAGCTACTTCCCGTCAAGTGTAGACAATCAGCACACTTGATGAAAATGGGATACAGTTGTGATGCATTGGTGTTACTATAACCTCAAAGGCGAAGGAAAGATGGCAAAATGCAGATGGGGGTGTCACGAGAGAAATGAGGAAGCAGAAGGGACAGCCAAACGTCACGATTTTGGAATTCGATTCGCCAAGTATTTATGCAGCTCCTACAGCTACTGGGACTTGGATGGGAGACAAGGACACGGCCCCATCCTGGCCATCTAGGAACTCCCAGACAAGGCAAAGTAGGAGGGAAAGAACCAGATCCCAACATGCTTCGTGCTCTGTAGCCAACATGAATCCCGAGCTGTGGGAGCACTGGGGAGATAGCAATTCGCCCGGCGGGGGCGGCATCCCAGAGCGTTTCAAAGCGGATGATATTTGAGCTGGGCCTCGTAGGGTGAGTTGTATTTCTCCAGGCTACTGAGGGGGGAAGGGCATTCGGCAGAAGAGAGTGGAAAAAGCCTTGAACGTGTCCTAGGCTGGGAATAGCCAAGCTTTTATTAAACAGCATCGGGGCGCCTGGTCGGCTAGGAATACCAGTCACTTCAAATGCCCACTATCCTAATTATACACTCTCGGCTTAAGGACAGTTTTACTTATGCCAAAATGAAGGGGGGTTTAAAAAAATAGAAGAGGGAGGAGGCGCTGAATGGGGCAGGTGGGGTGTGGGGAGGCCAAGGAAGGCAAATGAGAACTCTGAATTCCCAGCCTGCAAGGGACCACCCGCCAAGATTTGTGGTCTCAAAGGCTTGCTGGGTCCGGTATCCCAATCCTTTCTAAGGGACCCACCCCCCCAAAATCATCACCCAAATTCCTGTGAAGGGCTCAGCCCTAAGAGGCAACCACCTGGTAAAGTGGTGAATACTACTGCTCCATTTTCCTTTCAAGGGGAATGGGCCTGAACCAGAAGGAGCCCTTTCTCACCAGCACTGGCCCTCATGGCTGAGCCCCAGAGTGAGCTGTTGAACCGAGGCCAGGCCTGTTCCTGAGAGACGGCATCACCTCAGTGGCCTTCAGGATTCCTTTTCATTTGATTCTTGTTGAAAACATTAGGCGAAAGAAAAAAATCCCATAGATGGAAGTAGGAATCATTTTCCATTTTTTACAATTAAAATTGAAATACCAAACAAAGGTGGTATTCCCAAAACAAGCAAGAGAGATCAAGAGTTGCTCCGGTCGGTCTAAACTCATCAAATTGTACACAGTAAATATGTGCAGCTTTTGATCTATCAGTTACACCCTCAGTAAAGCTGTAAAAAAAAAGAAAAGAAAAGAAATACACCAAGATATTAACTGAGGTGGGCTTCTGTGGAGGAAGAAGGTATAAAGATGGTTTAATTTTGGTTCTTTCTACTTTTCAATATTTTCCCAATTTTCTCTAGTAAGCAGGGTCTAGTTTTGTAATTGGAAAAATAAATACATAAACTTTTTATTAAAAGAATTGATCTGCAGATAAAGTTACAGATCAAAGTAAATTCAAGACACCCACTGAGGAAGAGTTTGTGCTCAGGCCCTGGGACTGTTCTAACCACCCAGGAGGTTCTGAGCTGGCAAGGAAGACTGATCCGGCTAGAGGGTTCCTGATTTACAATTCACTCAGCTGGAGAGGGTCTTTTTAGATAAGGTGGCTTGAGGGCGGGGCAACTTTGTACCCAGTGTGAGCCTGCCTTCCCTTCAGGAAACAGACGCCTTTGTGCCCGCAAGGACCAGCCATCATAACCATAATAATAATGCAAAGCAAGCATTGGAATATGCCCCATTTTAAAAATCGCTTTTATTTGGAGTATGTCACTATCCACCCTGCTGGGTGGGTATTATCTTCTCTACTTTATAGATTAGCAAACTGAGGCCACAAACTGTGAAGTAACTTGCCCAGTTGTCAGTGGCAGAGCCAGGAAGCCAACCCACCTGGAACTACAAGTTCCCTTTTCCCCCTGCCCACACTGCATGCCGCTGAAATATTTTTAAACTGTGACTTTGGAGTAAACAACTTTCTTTTTGCTTCCAAAGTCCAAGCTGGACCAAGCCTCATGCTGCTCTCCGGCCCTCCCCACACAACGACAACAGTATGTAGTTGTGTGCTTCTCAGCAAGTTACTCGACCTTTCTGGGTCTGTTACCTTATCCCTGTAAAGTGGGGCACATACATAAAAAGAAACGAAATTGAGTTATTTGTAGTGAGGTGGATGGACCTCGAGTCTATCATACAGAGTGAAGTAAGTCAGAAAGAGGAAAACAAATACCGTATGCCAACACATATATATGGAATCTAAAAAAGAAAAAAAAAATGGTTCTGACGAACCTAGGAGCAGGACAGGAATAAAGATGCAGACGTAGAGAATGGACTTGAGGACACGGGGAGGGGGAAGGGTAAGCTGGGACGAAGTGAGAGAGTGGCATGGATTTATATACAGTACCGAATGTAAAATAGATAGCCAGTGGGAAGCAGCCGCATAGCACAGGGAGATCAGTTCGGTGCTTTGTGACCACCTAGAGGAGTGGGATAGGGAGGGTGGGAGGGAGACGCAAGAGGGGGGATTTGGGGATATATGTATAGAGATAGCTGATTCACTTTGTTATACAGCAGAAACTAACACACCATTGTAAATCAATTATACTCCAATAAAGATGTTTAAAGAAACAAAAACAAACAAACAAAACCAAAAAATATATATATATTGTACATGCCTATATTTGCATAAAACACCTTTGGAAAGATACACAAGAAACTGGGACACCTCAGTTCCCTCCAAGCAGGGGAACCGGGTGGCAGGTGGCAAGGGAGTAAGGAAGACTTGCACTGTGTTCCTTTTTGTACCTTTTGAGTTTTGAACCATGTGAATGTATTGCCTGATCAAAAAAAGTAAATAAATATATTTTTTGAAAGCCAATGGAAAAATCCCAAGCCAGTTTCCCTTTGGGGAGGTGGATCTGCCTCTGTTGCCTTCAGTGTGAGTGGTCTCAGAAAGAGGGGTATATTTCCACTTCTATATTTAAAAGACTCTTTCTAAGGCAGAAAGACTTCTTTATAAGAAAATCAACTATTGTCGTTCAACAAAAAAGGAAGAAGGAGGAAGAAGAGGAAGACAAGGAGGAGGAAGAGAAAGAAGAAAAGCAAACAGCCATCAGGCCGAGCAGGTTTTGACATCTCTAAGCCCCTGCACAGAAAGCTCCAGCAACTCCTCCTCACCTGCCTTTGCTAAGGACGAGTCTCCAAACCTTCTCAGTGCTGGGCCCCAAGCTGACCAGCAGCACATATGCACTTTGGCCTCAGACTGTCTGGGTCTGACTCCCCTCCCTGTCACTCACTAGCTTTGTGACATTGGCCAAGTAAGTTACTTTCTCTGAGCCTTAGCCTCCTCATTGATCAAATGGAGATAATCCCTGTACTTACTTCATGGGGTGGTTTTGAGGGATCAAAGAGATCATGAAAGAAAGCACATAGTAGTGTACATATTAGCTGTCAGTATTAGACACTGTTCCTGCCCTAAATGAGAGCCCAGTCTAGGCAAGGAAGCTTCCTGACATTCTCTGGCTTCAGGAATTAGGGGAATAATATACAAATTCATGTGGCTGTGCATTGGTATGTTGTTCTGGGGCAAGGAACCATAGCTATTATCAGATTCTCAACACTCAAAGGGGTTTTCATGATTCCCTGAAAGGATGAGAGCTACAAATGTAGAGGTAAAGACAGACATATATAGAGCCTTCGAAGATGGGGGCCTTCTAAGACCCTCACCTTTTAGAGTCTCTGCACAGGCTAGTACTTCCACCTGGAATGCTCAGATCTTCCCCAGACTGGCTCCTTCTAGCCGCGCCATCTAAAGTAGCCACCTTGCTCTCTTTATTCCAAAACACCATTTATTTTTATACCATTTATCATTATCTTATTTTTATTCCTACACACACACACACACACACACACACACACACAACCCCTAGGAGGGTGGGAATTTGGGCAGTTTAATTGTTGTACCCCAGTGCCTGGCATGGTACCTGGCACCTGTAATTCTCCATACATACCTATGGAATGGTGAAACTACACACTCAGACAAAGCAACGCCTCACGCTCTGGGTATTATGGGACACAGAGGCGGGACAGGCAATCTAGACTGGGGGCAGACATTCCTGGCAAAGGCACATGAAATTTAGGGAAGTGACAAGCAGTTTGGTGCTGCTGGAACACAGAATATTAGAAAGTATTCAAGCAAACCAACTATAAAAAGATATTTTTCAGACAATAGGACAAATTTGGACAGGGACTAGGTGATGTTAAGAAATTATTGATAATTTTGTTAAGTATGATAACAGCATGGTAGTTATATATTTATCTAAGCCCTCAGTTGTTAAAGATGCAAAGTGAAGTATTTACAGGTGAAATAATATATCTGGGGTTTATTTTAAAATACTCCAGAGGGGGAAAGTGTATGGGGGTGGAGATAACTGAAACGAAATTTGAAAAATGTCGATCATTGTTGAAGCTCGTTGGATGGACACATGGAGGTTGAATGTACTATTCTCTCTACTTTTGTGTGCTTTTAAATTTCCATAAGAAAAAGTTGTGATATATATTAGTGAATGACAGGAAGAACAATAGCAGGGGCCAGATCACAAAGGGCTTCCTGTGCCAGGTAGAGGAGGCTAGACTTAATCCTGCAGGTAAGGAGCCATCAAAGACTTTTTTTTTTTTTTCCTTTTTGCGGTACGCGGGCCTCTCACTGTTGTGGCCTCTCCCGTTGCGAAGCACAGGCTCCGGACGCTCAGGCTCAGCGGCCATGGCTCACGGGCCCAGCCGCTCCGCGGCATGTGGGATCTTCCCGGACAGGGGCACGAACCCGTGTCCCCCGCATCGACAGGCGGACTCTCAACCACCGCGCCACCAGGGAAGCCCCATCAAAAACTTTTTAGCCAAAGAGTGGCTTGATCAGATTTGCATTTTAAAAACATCGTTGTAGCCGCTGGGACAACAGAAATGAGCCTGCTGAGGCCCAGCTCCAAAGTGGCTGACAAGCCTCTGTTTACTCCTGATGGATTGAGTCCTAGTGCCTTCCTCTCTCAACCTGACCACAGTGCCTTTCTTACTTGGTGAGGGGGGGGATGGGGGGAGGTAATGGAAAGACTTTACTTTATTTTTGGCAGTAGACGCTTGAAGTACAAACATTCAAACAATAAGATAATGGTTCCCTCATAACCCCATACTCAGCAATCACCACTGTTAGCAGTTTGGAGTTTATATCTCCAGACTTTTTTCATTTAGTCCATAAATTTTTATTGAGCACCTACTATGTACCATGCAGCATGCCAGGCACTGGGGTTATATCTGTGGACAAAACAGACAACAATCCCTGACCCCAGGGAGCTGGCATTATGCATATATGACCATTTGACTTTTTTTTTTACATGAATGAAATCATCCTTTCTGTTAACCTGACTTTTCTCACTTTGTTATATGCCATGGACAGCTTTCCATATCAATCCACAAAGAACTACCATATTATCTTTTATGACATATTTCAGACATACCAAAAAATCTGGATACCATAAAGTGGTCACATATGGATGCTCCAAAATTTGTTTAACTTGTCCCCTAATGCTGAACATTCAGAATGCTCTCATTTTTCCTTACAAATAAAAACACTGCACAACAAAAAAACTACTAGAGCTAATAAACAAATTCAGCAAAGTTGCAGGGTACAAGGTAAACGAGCAAAAATCAGTGTGTTTCTATATCCGGGAACAACCTGAAAAGGAAATTAAGAAAATTCTATTTACAATAGCATCCAAAAGAATAAAATAGAAATAAACCTAGCCAAAGAGGTGAAAGACTTGTATATCGAAAACTACAAAATGTTACTGAAAGAAAATGACACAAGTAAATGAAAGACATATGTGTTCATATTGGAAGACTTAATTTTGCTACAGTGTCACTACTACCCAGAGTTATCCACAGATTCAATGTAATCACAATGACCTTTTTGCAGAAATAGAAAAATCCATCCTGAAATTTATATGGAATCTCAAGCAACCACAAATAGCCAAAACAATCTTGAAAAAGAAGAACAAAGTTGGGGCGTCCCTGGTGGCACAGTGGTTAAGAATCGGCCTGCCAATGCAGGGGACACGGGTTCAAGCCCTGGTCCGGGAAGATCCCACATGCCGCGGAGCAACTAAGCCTGTGCACCACAACTACTGAGTCTGCGTACCACAACTAGTGAAGCCCCTGCACCTAGAGCCCGTGCTCCACAACAAGAGAAGCCACCTCAATGAGAAGCCGGTGCACCACAACGAAGAGTAGCCCCCGCTTACCACAACTAGAGAAAGCCCACGCACAGCAACAAACAACCAACACAGCCAAAGATAAAAATAAATTAATTAATTAATTTTAAAAAAGAACAGGACTCACTGTTTCTGATTTCAAAGCTTACTACAAAGCTACAGTAATCAAAACAGTACATTAATGGCACGAGTATAGACATACAGACCACTGGAACAGAACTGAAAGTAGAGAAATAAACCCACACATTTATGGCCAACTGATTTTGGACAAAGGTGCCAAATCTATTCAATGGGGAAAGAATAGTCTCTTCAACAAAGGGTACTGCAAAAAATTAAAAAAATTAAAAAATAAACCACAAAGTTGGACCTCTACCTCACACCATAAATAAAGATCAACTCCAACTGGATCATAGGGGACTTCCCTGGTCATGCAGTGGTTGGGAATCCGCCTGCCAATTCAGGGGACATGGGTTCGATCCCTGGTCCGGGAGGATCCCACATGCCACGGAGCAACTAAGCCCATGCACCACAACTACTTAGCCTGCACTCTAGAGCCCACGAGCCACAACTGCTGAAGCCTGCATGCCTGGAGCCCGTTGCTCTGCAACAAGAGAGGCCACCGCAGTGAGAAGTTCGCGCACCACAATGAAGAGTAGCCCCCGCTCGCAGCAACTAGAGAAAGCCCATGAGCAGCTACAAAGACCCAACACAGCCATAAAAAAATTAATTTATTTTCTTTTTAAAAGTAGATCATAGACCTAAATGTAAGAGCTAAAACCATGAAACTCTTAGAAGAAAACATAGGGGTAAGTCTTCATGACCTTGGGTTTGGCAATGGATTCTTAGATATGACACCAAATGCAGAAGCAGCAAGAGGAAAAATAGATAAATTGGACTTTTTCAAAATTAAATACTTTTGCTGCTGCAAAGGACGTTATCAAGAAAGTGAGAAGACAACCCACAGAATGGGTTAAGATATTTTCAAATCATATATCTGATAAAGATCTAGTATCCAGAATGTATAAAAAACTCAGCAGCAAAAAGACACACAGCCCAGTTTAAAAATGGGCAAATAACTTGTTTAACCATTTCTCCAAAGACACAAAAATGGACAATGAGCAGATGAAAAGATGTTCAACATCATTAGTCATTAGGGAAATGCAAATCGAAACCACAATGAGTTGCCAGTTTATTCCTATTTGGATGGCTATAATAAAAATAAAACAGAAAATAAAAAGAATCTATGAAGATATGGAGAAATTGGAACCCTCATATATTGCTATGGGAATGAAAAATGGTGCAGCCACTGTGGAAAACTGTTTGGCAGTCCCTCAACCAGTTCAACATAAAATTTCCATATGACCCACCAATTCTAGTCCTAGGTATATGCCCCAAAAGAATTGAAAATGGATGTTCAAATACTTGTACATGAATATTCATAGAAGCAGTCTTCATAATAGCCAAAAGGTGGAAATGACTAAAGCGTCCATCAATGGATGAATGAATGAAAAAATTGTGGCATATGCATACAGTGGAATATATTCAGCTGTAAAAAAGGAATGAAGTACAGATACATGTTACAGTACTCGAAAACATCATGCTAAGTAAAAGAAGCCAGACACCAAAAGTTGCATAGTGTATGATTCCATTTATATGAAACATCCAGGATAAGCAAAAGCATAAAGACAGAAAGCAGATTGGTTGTTGTCTGGGCACAGGGGGAAATGGGGAGTAACTGTTTAATGGGCATGGATTTTATTTTGAGGTAATAAAAGTGTTTTGAAACTAGGCAGGGGTGATGATTGCACAACATTGTGAATATACCAAATGCCATTGAGTTATTGACTTAAAAATGGCTAATTTTATGTGATGTGAATTTTGCCTCAAAGAAAAATTATTGCAATGAAGATCGTCTCACTTACACCCTTGCACATTTGTTGTATTATTTCCTTATGATACCTTTGTTGAAATGGAACTGCTGGATCAAAGGGCGTGGACATTGGGCTTCCCTGGTGGCGCAGTGGTTGAGAATCTGCCTGCTAATGCAGGGGACACGGGTTTGAGCCCTGGTCTGGGAAGATCCCACATGCCGCGGAGCAACTAGGCCCGTGAGCCGCAACTACTGAGCCTGCGCATCTGGAGCCTGTGCTCCGCAACAAGAGAGGCCGCAATAGTGAGAGGCCCGCGCACTGCGATGAAGAGTGGCGCCCACTTGCCACAACTAGAGAAAGCCCTCGCACAGAAACGAAGACCCAACACAGCAAAAATTAATTAACTAATTAACAAACTCCTACCCCCAATATCTAAAAAAAAACGGCGTGAACATTAAAAACAAACAAAACAGATGATGGATTTTCAGCCCCGGAAGTGTTCATTGTTTGAATTTTGGTTGCTGTGATTTTATTAGTGAGATTGGACAAGTTTTTATATGCTTAGCAGTAAGTTATTAACTATCTGTCTCTTCCATTACACTCAAGACCTTTCCCACCTGTTCATGTCAGCACTCCTGACTGGCACATGGTAGGACTTTAGTCGTAGTGGTGAGGAGCTGAAGGGAAAGCAGTGACTGTCAGCTCTTCCTGGTTCCCCCAGGTGCCAAGGCTAGCTCTCAACGTCCAGTGCAGTTCTAACACACATTCCCCCAGAAGTCACCTAAACGCTGTTGGGATTCACACTGTGAGTGGCATGGAGGGCATGGGTTTGTATTAGTTGGAAATGGAGGTAAAGACAGAATAAGGGTGAAAATGAGGGTTAAACTGCGAGGTGGGAATAATGTTTACATGTGTCTGTGAATGGAGACAAACAGAAGAGAAACCACCAAAATCACAGCTATATACTGGGGGCAGGGGGTGTCATTTGTCAAGGCCTTCTCCAGTCTTCCCTGGCTGGCTTCTCTGCCAGGCTTGTGGCCGCTGCCAGACTGGACTTCCTCCTCTGAAGGCACCTGTCAGCTCCATGGCATGGTCCTGGGGTTACCAGCCTAGAAGGCGGGAGAGAGGGGCAAATGCCATCCTTCCAACCCTACCCACTCTGTCCCTGAGTTACTGGGCTCTCCTCTACCAGCCTTCATCTGATTTTCACTCATATTCTTTTCTCCTTTGAGGAATATTCTGCAGAATCTGTTTCATATTCCACTCCTGAGCCCATGTGGCTAATCTCTGCCCCATCTCACTTCTGACTCTCCTGCCACTTCTCTCTCCCACACCCAGAAGTTGGACTCTCCAGCTCAGCCATTCCTTCATTCAGCAGATATTTACTGATAGCCTGCTATGTGCCAGGCAGTATACTAGTCATCAGAGATACAGAAGTGAACAAAACACAAAAATCCCTACCCTTGTGGAATGTGCATGGTAGCTGGACAGACAGAACAAATATAATATGGCAAGTGGTGATGAGTCCTATGCAGAAAAATAAAGCAAGGTAAGAGTTGAGAGTGACAGGATTGCTGTTTTAGATAGGGTGCCCAGGGAAGGCCCATGTGAAGAGGTGACATTGAGCCAAGACCTGAATGCAGTGAGGTGACAAGCCATGTGGCTCCCCTGTAAAGTGTTCCAGGCAGAGGGAACGGCAAATGCAAAGTGCCTGAGACAGGAACCACCTTGTCACATGTGGAAAACATCAAGGCCAGTGCTCCGGAAGCAAAGGGGATTGGGGGGAGGAAAGAGTGCAGAGAAGTAGGAGGGCCCAGGTCCAACAGGCGCTGTAAGGACCTCGACCTTTGCCCCTGGGGGAGATGGAGCACTGTTTGAGGCTCCTGAGTAGAGAAGGACGGGATCCCTCTGGCTGCTGCGTGGAGAACAGACTGGAGGGCATGGGGGAGCAAAGAGACCAGTCAGGAAGCTGCAGCAGTGATCTAGGTAAGAGACGACAGTGGCTATATATGTATAACTGAATCACTTTGGTGTACACTTGAAATTAACACAGCACTGTAAATTAACTATACTTCAATTTTTTTTAATTAAAAATGAGAGACAGAGAGAGAGAGATGACAGTGGCTTGGACCAGAGTGGTGGCTGTGGAAGTGGTGAGAAGTGGTTTGGCTCCTGGATGTACTTTAAAGAGACAGCTGACAATCTGCTTATCAGTTGAACATAGGGTGAGAGAGAAAGACAAGGTTTGGGGCCTGAGAAACTGAGTGAACAGAGGTGCCATTTACTGAGCTTGGGAAGCTGGTGTGGGTGGGGGTGGGATGGGGGACGGGGGATCAAGTGCCTTACTGGCCTGAGCTCAGGAGAAAGGACTGGGATCTCTCCTGGAAGCTTAGGGCTCAGCTCAATTGCTTGCTGGTGGGGGTGGAGGGTGGATGGACAGAATGGAGGCAATGCACATGGTTTACTGAGTAACAAACTGTACCAGGCTCCACGTATAATCTGCCCGCGCCACCTTCAGTGAGCACATCAAGGCTGAATTTCTTAACGTGGCATCCTTACTGACCCCATCCTGTGCTGCTCTCCTAGTTCCCATTAATGCCTTTGCACATGCTGTCCCTAGCACCTGGTGAATGCTGGCCCTCTGCTCAGATGTCATCTCTTCTTATCTCCCGCTTGATTTGATCTGTCTGCTTTTCTATCTCCCCCACTGTATTGGGAACTCCTTGAGGGCCAAATTGGCACCGTGGTCCCCTCTGAGGCCTTGGTGACCAAAACGGGGACGAGCAGGGGCTCAGCTCATGTCTGTGGCCTGAAGGAACAACTATGTAGGAATAGCAGCAGCCCTGAGCCCACCCCGATGGGTCGGGAGGCTTGACTTCCCACACAGGCATATGTGACAATGAGGAAAACAGGGCCAAGGAGGTGAAGTCAAGCTTGGAACTGGACTTGGATTGGAAGTCTGACTCCATCCCCCAAGCAGCAGGGAACAGGGGTCAGAGAAGAGTAATTACTCACATGTGTACAGCACTTGAGAGTTTATAGCCACAGACATTATCTCATTCAACCCTGGCACAGCCTCATGAGGTAGGTATTCTTACTTTTCCCACTTTACATGGAAGGAAACTGAGGCTCAACGAGCTAAAGTCACTTGCCCAAGGTCACACAGCTAGGAAGTGGCAGCCTCAGTTCTTGAACAAAGGTCAATCTGATGGCAGAGCCCCGGGCTCTGGACCTCAGACTAAGTCAGGCCTCGAGCTGGCTGGGAAGGTGACCAGTCGGGTCTGCACAGCCGTTTCCCCCTCCCTATCTGTCCCTCCTGTGTACCAAGCTGGTGGCAGTATGAATTGGCATTTACCCATCCCCTCAGACCAGGCGAGGCCAGGGCCAGACAGCCTGGGATTCAGATGCAGCAGGGATCATCCAGAGTCGAGACTCCAAAGGTATCACTTGGTAGAAGTTTGAAGAAAATGCAAAGAGGCTATGGGAACCTTCCTTCCTCTTCCCAAGGAAGGCTTCAGGGGTGAGCCCCATCAGGCTGGCTGAGAGTCTGTCCCAGCCCAAAGCCCCTTCTTTCTGGTTGGGCGCGGGGCCCAGAGAGTTCTTGGCTGGCAGCAGCTGGGCCCTTGCACCTGTGGGTCTGGCTCCCCTGCTTCACAAACACACGCCCCCACCAAGCTCGGTGCTGCTTCCAGATGGCCGGTCACTTATGCCTTCACCCCACTTTGGGCCTTTCTCTTTCTCATTTGATTTCTTTTCCTTGCCTTGTTTTCTTCCCAGGCATTCACCCTCTTGCTCTTTTGCTCTCTCCTTCTCTCTCCGCTGAATACATTTCTTTCTGCTCAGTCTGTCTGTCTCTTTTCCTCTGACTCTAACCAGGTAGCAATGCAGTGCTAGCTTCCTCCTCTGTAACAGTGTGAGGTTCAGATGAGGTCATCTTTCCAGGCCCCACTGGCTCTGACATTCAGTTTTGAGGAAAGGCAAGAACCTTGGGGTGGGGGGTAGCTAGAGAGCAAGAAAGGGAGACAGAAGCAGGCAGAACTGGATTCAAATCCCAACATCCTCATTTGCTAGCTGTGTGACCTCAGCAAGGTTGCCTCATCTCTCTGAGCCTCCTTCTGTAAAATGGGATTGATAATAATAGCGATGACTCAGTGGGGGAGAAGGGGCTGTGAATCGACCCTGCTCACGGGTGGGAAAGTCCTTTAGGAACTATAAGGGGCAGGTCCCAGCAGACATTACGTTACTTAGCAGACAGTGAGGCCCACTGGTCCCTAGCAGAGGCTCTGGGGCCTGGTTTGAATCTTCAGGCCAAAACTAACAGGGTGTAGGACACAGGCAAGCTGCCTAACATCTCTGTGCCTCAATTTTCCTATCAGAAAAATAGAGATGAGGTAACAATAGTAGTCGCCCAGCACCTCAGGTTGTTGCGGGGATTCGAGGAGAGAATAAATATGGAACACTAAGAACAGTGAGGGTCTGTCACCTAGTAAGTGCCCAGGAAACGTTACCATTGATGTTTTTCATCAGAGCTGGGAGGGATAAAACTCTCCTGAGGTGGCATTCTTTTTTTTTTTTTTTTTTTTTTTTTTTGCGGTATGCGGGCCTCTCACTGTTGTGGCCTCTCCCGTTGTGGAGCACAGGCTCCGGACGCGCAGGCTCAGCGGCCATGGCCCACGGGCCCAACCGCTCCGCGGCACGTGGGATCTTCCCGGACCGGGGCACGAACCCGCGTCCCCTGCATCGGCAGGCGGACTCTCAACCGCTGCGCCACCAGGGAAGCCCCTGAGGTGGCATTCTTAGGGGTGCTAGGCCACTGCAGGAACATCAGCCATGTGCTCATCCAGGCTCATCCCTTTGCAGGGCTTCCGAATATGTTTGTTCAGATCATACCCCACACAGGGACCCCTGAAATTCAGCCTGTGTTCCTCCTGCAAAGCCGCGTGCCCCGGGGTGAGGGTTGTGTAAATCCCAGAGGGAGCAGCACCTGTTACTAATTGGTCCTCCCAGAGGAGGTGCCTTTTTGTGATTGGCACAAGGAGCCTGGATGTGCTGGCGGAGGGCATTGTCTCAGTGTGGAGCCAGCAGAGGGACCTTGGGTCACTGGGCCTGTGGTCCTCTCCTCGTGGCTGGCAGCAGAGTCTGCACCCTGACCCCCTGAGCTACCTTAGATCCTCCATCTGTCTCCAGCTCTGATTGCTGATCTCCAAAAGGATAAGCGTCTGTGGCTGTGGGGATCCAGGGAAACCTTTCCAGTCCCCCAGGTTGTACATGTGAGATGCACCCTAACCACATTCACACAGCCATGTTTGTCTGAGCCAACCCCAGAGGCAATCAGGGAAGTCACCCAAGCTGGGAGACTTCTCCATGCCAGCAGGGCTCTGACTAGAGGAATAGTGGGGTCCATGATGGATCATGAGTGGAAGTCTGAGGTCTCAGATGCGATTGAATGTTGGGAGGCTGGGAAGGCAGGACCCCAGAGCCCAAGAGAGACAAGGGCAGGGTAGTACTCCCAGCACAGACATGAGATTGGGGGCCAAGGGGCTGCCACATCACTTCAGGGCTCAGGTGAGGGGAGCAGTTTCAGCCTGATGCTGCAGGAATCAAGGCCAGACTAAAATGGCCTCACCTTCTGAAGGATGAAGTCAGCTGTGCTGACCTAAAAGTGGCGGGTGGCAGAAAAGAGAGAGTACACAAGACCCCAAAGACTTGTGTTCTAGAAGCTGAAGTGAATCGAGGGAAGGCCTGGTATGTTGAGGCCCAGCCAAAATGTATTTAGCAAAGTAAGATGAGGCCCCTGTCACTCCGTGGCATGGGGAAATTTATGGACTGAGATCCCTTCACAGCGCCCTTTAGGGATTTGAAGCCTGTAGCACGACTGTGCTGGGCTCTAGGGTCTGCGGTGAGCAGAGGAAAGGAGCACTGCAGTGAAGCACCAGTGTCCTGCGCCTGAGGAGAAAGCCCCTCTCTGTGCTTGCGGAGAGACGCAGGGGAACGTTCCCCCCAGTTTGGCCGAAAGTCATCCTGCCAATTGCTCTTTCTGACACAACCTCACACTTTCTTTCCAGTCCTATATTCCTGGCTGTGTGCAAGCTATTTCCACTTGGATGTTCTGCCAACAGCTTAAACTAAACATGCTTAAAGCACAGTTTCTCTTCCCCCACAAAAACCTCACACCTTCCCAAGGCCTCCAGCTTCACTGCTGTCACCCAAACAGCCCAGGGCCTGGCTGGCCCAGCTGTGTCTCTTTCTCCCCGACATCAGCACCTTTCTCCCTCCCTGCCTTTGAACCTTGTGCTTTTCCCTAGATAATATTTTTCAGAGTCGTCTTTGCCATCCTCGGGCTGCAGCCCTCTCCCAACCCGCACCTCATCCCTGGAGACTCCTGCCGCATATACCCTAACTGGGCTCCCCCCTCAAGGGTCTCTCCCTCAAGCTGGGCCACGAATACCTTCTGCCCCACACACATTGACCACCAACTGCAGTGGGAGAGGCCGAGCATCCGTTCTAGAAGCAAGAAGAGCATAGACACCGATAACAGAGGAGCAGGGAGCCTAGAGGGAGAGTTTGGCCTTAGGGGTGAGTCCCACTCTGTTGTGCATCTCAGCTCCGCTGCTTACTAGTTTTGCAATCTTGGGCCTGTTATTTCACCTCTCTGGGCTCAGTGCCTTTCTCTCTAAAATGGGGTGATAGTGCTGACTTCCTAGGCCTCTTGTGAAGTTAAATGCCAGGAGGGAGCACAGAGAAGGGGCATATACTGGAATGACATCCCCAAAGCCTGAAGTGGGCGGAGCCATGAAGGATGTGAGAGGCTGGGTGGCCGAAGCTGTTTGCATATATTTGAGGTTTTCCCATTATGTACAAATAACAGGAAATCAAGTAGGGAATCAATTCGACTGGCCCCAGTTGTTGGCCCTTTCCAAACTTCCCCACCCCCCTGTGTAAACAGGAAACCAAGGCTACAATCTCTGAAGCTGACTGGAGTGCCCAAGGATGCCCTGTTATCTCCCTGCTCTCTTCTGTTTTCTGTTTCTCAAGGCCATTTCCCCAGGACTAATCTTGTTCCCTGTTCCCCTCTTCTTCTTCATCCTCTCTTCTTTTCAATTCTCCTCCTTTTTTTTTCTTTTAACACAGGAGCAGAAGCGAGTGCGGGTCCAAGCCCGCTGGCCTGGGGCAGAGGAATGCGACCGCTCCCTCGGCGCGGGGCAGCCAGGCCCAGGCGCTCACTCAGGCTGGCAGCGGCAGGCGAGGCGCTGGGGAGGCTCCGGCACCTTGCTCCGAGGGGCTGGAAAGCGCTACAGACGTTAGCTCATCACTCCCTGGCAGAGGCTAACCGGTCTGCTATTCTCACTAGCATCTTCCAGATGGGGAAATGGAGGCACAACCGCACTCGGTGTGGTTGCAGACTTGCAGGATCCCAAGGGGGCTTCTGGGCAGGGTCTCCAGATGAAATAAGGGGAGAGAGGCCACCCTGACTTCCCAAATGGACTTGTAGTCCTTGAGATCCTACAGGAGAAGGAAGAATACAGGAAAGAACTGTGATCCAGACTGCAGTATCTGGAGGGGGCACGAAGGAAGGATGGGAGGCGGTGGCTAGGACTGACCATCTCCTGAGCCCCTCACACATGATGGGGTCCCCAAACAGCTGCAGCTTCACTCACCAGCCCATTAGGAATGACTCACCACTCCTACTGCATTTACGATGTTTGCCCCACCCATTACCTCTGGAGTAAGAGACAGCAGGGATAAAGTCTGCATGACCAGACACCAAAGGGTCTTTCTATGATGCCGGTGGGTTATGATGTTTTCCTCCTGGTGCTTTTCTGTTATTTCCAATTTCTGTGCAGGGAACAATTATGACATTTATCGCCAGACGAAATGTTAATATTTTTAAATTGTTATAAAGCAGCAGCAACTGGGATGTGGTGGGGAGCCCTGGGCTTGGAGTGAGGAGCCCCAAGTCAAGCCTACTGTCTCACTTCCCAACTGTGTGACGGGTTGGGCAAGTGACTTCACCTCTTGAAAACCTCTGGTTTTCTACAAAATGGAGATAATCAACCCCACAGGGTTGGCATAAGATTATAAGATGATGGATGTGAAAATGCTTTTTAAAAAGTATTTATGGAACTTTTCAAACATAATCACAAGTAAACATTATAATGAAGGCCCATGTACCCCTCTTCAACAATTATCATCGCATTTTTTTCTATATCCCCATCCACTTTTCTCCCATCCCCACTGGAATATTTTAAAGCAAATCCCAGACATGCCCTTTTTTCCCATAAATACTTCAGTATTGAATTCTTTTTTACATTTTTCATAACTAAAAGATAATACATGATAGCTGTAAAAAATTTGGAAAATGAAGAAATCCTGTATAAAAGAGAAAACAGTACAGCTGAAACTAACACAACATTGTAAATCAACTATACTCCAATAAAATTTTTTTTAAAAAGAGAGAAAACAAAAATCACCCGTAACCCTACCACCCAGAGACAACCACATTTTGGAGTCGTCTATTATTTATTCTATGCACACCCACATATATATACATTTTTAACAAAAGTGGGATCCTACTGTATATGCCATTCGTAAGTATTCATTTTATTTTAACTATAAAAGTAATAAAATCATATTAAAGAAGAATCATAATCCTTTACCACTTAATATAAAAACTGTTAATATTTTAATACATTTCCTTCCCATTTTTTTCAATTTACAGCCATACTGTTAACACCAGTGGGATTGTACTGATTACGCACTTTTCAAATTATGCACCTGTTTTAATTGTAAGAAAATAATATAATCTTATAGCAGAAAAATAAAGGAAAAGAAAAATATCATCCATAATCCCACCATTCAATTATAATCACTGTTAACATTTTGGTGTTCTGTTTGTTTTTTTCTAGGTTTTTTTTTTTTCCTTAAGAAACTTTTTTGGGGGGGTGGGCCACACCCCGCAGCATGTGGGATCTTAGTTCCCCAACCAGGGATCAAACCTGTGCCCCCTGCATGGGAAGTGCGGAGTCTTAACCACTGGACCACCAGGGAAGTCCCTATTTTGGTGTATATTCTTTCAATATTTTTTCTATGCACAAATAATTTTAACAATAGTAGAAGCATACTGTTTACGCAGTCCATTAACTATAAACTTATAGTAAATTATAAGAATAATATAATCATATTGCATAACAGAGAAAAGAGAAAAAAAATGCCTCACAATCCTACCACCCGCCTGACACTGTTGTTTTCCTGACCATTGCTTCATTACCCATATTCATACATGGTTGGAAACAGTGAGTACTTAATTTTCTGCTCTTTGTGCCCTTTGCAACTTGGCATCATATTTATGCAACTTTGTACCCTGTGTCTTTTTTTTAGTTAATATTTTGTTGTGAACATTTTCCCATGAATAAAAGAGTTTTTGAAATCAGGATTTAAAAACAATGTTTTTTAGTATCAAGGTACCAAGGGCCGCTCCTTCACCATGGACATTTAAATTGCTTTCCATTTTTCACTATTACAAACAATTCTGCTCCAAACATTCTTAAACAAAGACCTGTGCTTTTATGGGAGATCCCTGGTGGCCTAGTGGTTAGGACTCCAGCCTTTCACTGCTGTTGTCCGGGGTTTGATCCCTGGTCGGGGTTTGAACTGAGATCCTGCAAGCCACGTGGCAATGTGTGCTTTTTAACTTTTCTACACACTTATTGTATATGTTTCTAGAGACCACTCTGTATGCATACGGGCTGTCCTGTAAAAAGTCATGGTCTTTTTTTGCTCCGTAATTTGCTCCCATCATAAGGCTCAGACAGCCCTTGGTTCTGGAAGGTGGGATTTTGAGAACAAACCTGCATTTTCCTCTTTCTCCCCTTCCTGAGTTTATAGACCTGCTTCATCCCCTCACAGCCTGGTTTTTTAATTAATCAGTCAGCAAGTATTATTGAACCTGAAGTGTGTAAGCTGAGGCAGGACTAGGAGGCAAAAGGAAAAGAATCAGAAGGCACAGCATTTGTGGACCACTTACTACACAGCAGGCATCAACCCAAGCTTTTCCTTTGATCCTTGCAACAAGCCCACGGAGTTGCTCCCATTATAATCCCCATTTAACAGATGGGAAAACTGAGGCCTGAAGAATGAAGCCATTTGGCTTAAGATCACAGAGCTAGTAAATGGCAGAGTAGGGATTTAAACCCAGGAGGACTGACCCCTGAACCTGTACTCTTGACCACAGTTTAGATGCCCCCTTACCCTCCCAGGCAGCAAGGTGCAGGGGTGAGGGTGAGGACTCTACACTCAGCCTAACCTGGATTCAAACACCGGACCTCCTGGCTGTGTGAACTTGAACAATCTCTGGGACTCCTTTTCACCTTTGGTAAACCCTACCTCACAGGGCGTGGGAATTAAGTGAGATGATGGTTGGGAACATGCCAGGTCCAATGCTGGAGCACAGAAGGTTCTTGCTGGGTGATCATCCCTGTCCTCTCCTTGGTTTGCGAGCTCGCAGTCTAGTTGCCAAGTTAGAGATAAGAGTTCAGCGGAGAGCTCTGAGCTCTGCTGGAACCGACTGGGAAGTCAGTGATCCAGGGCATATTTGCAGAGAAATGCAAATGTCTCCTTTGCTCTCTCCCTGCCTCTGAGACTAACCTCCCCTTCCATCTGCCCCCCAAAGGAAAAGGGTGGCTTTTGTGCTCCAAAGCTGAGTGCCCGTAGCCCCTCTCTTTCCTGCTCCCAAGGAGGTGGACAGTGGAGATGACAGGAAGTTACCGGTGGGGAGACCCTTTCTGGCATGTGGGCAAAGGGAAATGTGGCGGAGGGCGCTCCTTTTTCTGCCCTTCAATGGTCCGGATGGGGGAGGGGGCTGGCTGTTGAGCAACTGCTCCGGAGACACTCCAGAAGCCGAGATGAACATATGCCTCTTTCTAACAATTGGCCTGGGAGCCATCCAATAGATGGAGGGCGGATCCGCCACCTCCCGGATCCGGAGCCTTCCGCAGAGACGCTGTCGCGGTTTCCAGACCCTCTCCCGAGCGGGGGCTGAGGGGGAGGGTAGGTCGGAGGTCCAAATTAGCAAAACACAATTCGAAAGCCCGGGGTCGCTCACGTCAGGCAAACACCAAGATGGCTTGAGGGTGTATTTCACAAGCAAACTTTGTAGGGTTTTAGGGTCCCGATAGATCCCGCCTTTTATCAGAAGGAAACTGGGCACGACCTACAATCTTTGTGCAAAGTGAGAAAGTGCAAGGATGGTGTGTGGGATGTGATTGTTACTGGGGTTTGTGTTGAGGCAGGGTGAGGGGAAGGAAGGGAGACAGGCAAGATAGCTTTGGGGGCTGGGGAATGGGTTTACCTGGCGTCCAGAGCACTGGCCCCAGCTTACTCCAGGCGTCAAGGAAGGGCCTTGATCTGTCCCTCTGTTTGCTCCTCATCTTTACGTCAGTAAGCCGGTCAGTCCATCGACAAACAGAACTTTGTTCAAAGAGCAAATGCAGGGCACTTTGGGGTACTAAAGAAAAAGAATAAGAAAGAAAGAAAAGAAGAGAAAAAGTGGGAAAGAAAGAAGAAAAGGAAAAGACCTTTAGGTCTTCAAATCCAATTAAGAAGACAGAACACATACACAGTGAAAATGACTTCATGACATTCCCTCCCCCCTTTTTTCTTAACATCAGGACTTTTAAAAAAGAGCATGTTTTATAAACACTGTAAACTGAGTAGTTATTGCTGAAAGGGGCCAAGAAAAGAGAGTTTGGTAGAAGGGTAGTCCTGGTGGCCTTCCTGTAAGAGGCGAGATGGGAGCTTGTTGGCCAGGAGGAGCATGACTGAAATGAAGCAGAAGACCCGGACCTCTTTTCCGAGGAGATCTGTAAGATAACATCCTAACCCGAGAAAGATGTGCTCCTAATGCAAAATGTTATTCTTATTACCTGGAATGATTATATAATGATAATAAAATAACCTGGCATACTGGGAACGCAGGAGTCGTCCCCGCGAGCCCCGGGGCAAGCTCTTCATACCCTGCTGCCTGCTCTTGGCCTTTCGGCTGTGCCTCGTGAGCTGCACCTGGCCCCACGATCCGTGACTTATCTCCACGTCGCAACCCGCCAGCCTCCTTCAGCCCTGGATAACCACAAGAGAGAATCCCTTGAACCCAATCCCAGCTCAGGTCTTCGAAGGAAGCCACCGCTGCGGGACGGATAGGCCCTCCAAGAAGCTCTGCCTGGAATCTGGCGACTTTAAGGGGAAAGGGACCCCCAGCCTCGGCCCTTCAACCAGGGAGATGGTGCAGCCCAAAGGGAGCAGACAGACTCCGAGAAAGCCCTGCAGAAAACCCAAATCGTGCCCCTTGGACCCCGTCCCTTGTTCGTCCTCCTCCCCCAGGTCATTTCCTGAGCCCATAGCTCTCCCCCCAACTCCCTGAAGCCCGCTCTGACCACCCTCTAGATTTAGGTCAGAAAACAGACACTAACAGCTCTCCCTCGCCTCAGCGAAATTACTAAGTGGAATTTATTGGGCAAGTCCATGCAGGGCGGTGGGGAGAGACTGTGCCCGGGGCCCGGGCCCCCGCCCGCTTTAGAAGCGCAGGCGTCGGCCGGGGGCTCGGGGCTCGGGGCGACCACGGCCTGGGCCCGCCAGCCGCACCCCGGGAGCCGTGGCCGGTCCCCGGCGCCGCCGGACCCGCGGAGCCGCTCGGACTCCGTTCCCCAGCCGGCCCTTCGCTTTCACACGATCCGCGGTGACTGCACCAGCTCGAGCGCCTTTAAAGGGCCACACACGCCAGCCGCCGCTATAAAATGTTCCCAGCGGCACAGCTGCAGAAGGGGCACCGCTGAGCTGCCGAGAAGAGGCTCGCTCCGCCCGGCTGCCCGCCCACAGCCCGCCGGAGAAGGGTCGTTCCTGGCGAGGAGGAAGAGGGCTGAGGAAGGCGCAGCACCCGCTCTGGCCCTCGGTGAGTATCCAGTTCAGATTTTGCCACCAACTCGCCCACGAGCCAGGACATGTGCTAATAATGCCCTAAGCCGGTTATAAAGACGTGGAAATTGGGAGGGGGGAGAGAAAAAGGGGGAAAAGGGTCTGTCCTTCCTGGGATTCCTAGCCGAGGCCAGCCTGCTCCCGTGTGCGTGTGCGTCAGGGCTCTCCGGGCGGCAATGGGGGCTTGAGACCCGGTTCCCCCGCGCCGGGAAGGGAGCGCGGTGGCTGCTACCGCCACCGCCACCGCCACCGCCCCGGAGTCAGGCGCCGAAGCTGCGGGCGGGCGGGCGGGCACGGGCGCGGGCCGGGGCTGCTTGGCGCGGCACGGTGAGGTGCGGCGGCGGCGCGGCGCGGTGGTGCGGGCTTTTCCCAGGCGCCCCGGGGTCGGGTGGCACTGAGCGCGACCGGCTCGCGGCGGCGGTGGCGGCGTGCGTGCCAGGGGCTGGGGGCTCCGCCGCTGCGCCCGCGGCTCACCAGGCTCCGCGCTTCCCTCTCTCCAGGGCAGGCGGCTTCGCGGAGGTAAGCCGGGCCGCCCGGTAGGGCGGTGGGCTGGGCGGCTGGGCCGGGGACTCCAGCGGAGCGGGCGCAGGGAGCGGGCGGGGGCCGGGCGGGCCGGGGGTCTTTGGGGGACTTGTTTTCTGTTTGAAAGCTGCTCTGCTGGGGGGGCGGAGGGGCCGCCGCCCGCCCGCCCGCCAGCCAGCGAACCGGCTCGCTCGCCAGCGCGCCCGCCTGCCGGCCGGCCGGGCCAAGCGCCCGCTTCTCCTGGGGAGACAGCAGCACCTTTTCTCCCCGCGCCCGCGCTTTCTCCAGCTTGGCTTCCACCGACTTTGCTAATCGCCCGGACCGCATGTGGACGCTCCGGCTCTGGGGCTGCACAAAGCTCAGGTTTCCTTCGGGGTCTGAAGGCGAGAGGGGCTTTTCGGACCGAGTTCAGCGGAATTGAGGGATGGAAGTTAGAGAATTTGGGCAACTTGCCTCTACTGCCTGGTCGACCTCTGCTCTCCCCCACACTCACGCCCCCCTCCCCCACGCGCACACACGCACACACCCCTCTGCCTATAAACGCCGGCGGCGGGGCCGGGCCGCGCACGGAGTCCCTGCCTCGCCAAGCGCCGGACTTGGAGGCAGACAGACCTGGCTGCGAATCCCGGCTCCGCCACTTTCTAGCGCTGTGACCTTGGGCAAGTTACCGAACCTCTCCGAGCCTCTCACTCTTCTCGTAGCGGAGTGATAGCACTGACCACAGGCGACTTGGCTAGGGGGTAGGCTCAGCCCGCGGCCGCGTCGGGTGCTCTGCGGGCGCTCAGTAAGTGTTGGTGAGGCGCGGGAGTGGCCGCAGCCGGCGCCGGAGTGCGCCCCCGCGCGCGGTAGCACCGCGGGGCCCCAAACTCGCCGGGGAGGCCGAGACCCCGGGCCCCTCCCCGCCTGTCTATCCTGTCTCCACGATCGGTTCCTGATACGGCACTCGCGGGATCGGACGCTCGGGGCCCTGGCGGCCTGGGTGCTCGCGGTCCACCGTGCAGGGATGCTCCCGGCCGCCCCCAGCTCCAGCGGCTCCACCTGGGATGTGGCGAGGAGGGCGGCCGAGCTGTCCGCAAACAACGGGCCTTTAGTTTTCAGGTGGCGAAACTGACTGGTCTGGTTAGAGCGCATCCAAGCCAAGCCGCAGTACTGTTTGGATTTTTAAATTTCTCCTGAGTGAGAAAATAGCAATCGAGATGGAGCCATCCGGTTGGTGCCATTTTAACTTTTGGTCCCCCAACAGGTCAAAGACGCGACCCCCCTACCTGCCTCTCCCTTCTCTCTTCTTCCTCTCCCTTTCCCACCCTCATCTAGGCGATAGGGGGCTGCCGGCCCACGGGACGGTCTGTGAAGGAGGGCGGGCTGCGGGACCGGGAACTGGTGGCCCGGGCCCGCGAGGCACCCGCAGGAGACGAGGCACTTGTTGCTCTGGGTTGCCCAGCCGTCTCTCGCAGCTGTTTCGCAGTGGTCGGCTCGAGGCTTGGAGAGAGAGCTGGGACGTTTCTGTGCTGCCACGTTTTGCCTTCGAATGGGCTGGGTGGCAGAGGGGAGACGAAATCGGGGAAGCAGGGGCAAGGATTCCGATCGAGATGCGGTTGCCTCTTCAGACGGATACAACAACACTTACTGAGCGCCTATGGAGCACAGACCCAGGCCGGGGGTCGGGGCTGGTGGAGGGGGAAGCGGCGATGGGAGGCAACAGATCTGAATGCAAACAGGGTCCTGCCTAGGGGAGCTCACAGCCTGAAGGGGGAGACGTGGTAAAATGGTCTTCCCCAGGAACTGATATCAGAACAGAGATACTTTTCTCTTGCACTCCCTCTCTCTTTTTTCCTTTTTCTTTTTTTCCTCCTCTTTCTGTTTCTTTTTGTTGTTGCTGCTGTTTGTTTGTTTTTTTCTTATGCACATTCGGGTACTTGGTAGCATAAAGAAAGAAGAAAGGCTGGATAGGAACAGGAAAGGATGGACAGCCACCCCCCTCCCGACATTTTTCTTAGGACATGAAAATTGCTTGATACTGAAGGTGCTGGGCTCTTGAAGACGACACGGATTAGATTCCTTGTCTTGTAATCACTGGCTTGAAATATTCTCTGGTTGCCTCAGAGAAGAAACAGGGCTCCAATCAAGCAGTGGTGGCAGACCCAGCAACCGATTGTTTTCTTGTGTTTTCTGCCCCCCTTCCTTTTTCTATTTTTCTTGCCTCCCTCCCCTACAAGTAAGCGGTGCAGAGATGATAAAGAGGGGTAGTAAGTGCCCACTTTCTAGAAGGGTCTGAGCAGATTCTTAATGACCACTGGGGGAGGGAGGTGTCACAGAGAATTCTAGCCTTGTTGGAAAGATTAGAGACTTTTGAAGATGCTGAAGATTCTTTGGGCCAGGAGGTATTTATAAATATGACATTCTACATCTCTAATTCATCATGAAGGCTAGAATATATGGGGCTTTAAAAAAAAGCTTCTGGGAAAATAACTTTAGAGTCTTCAGAGATTGTTTATTATTATTATTTTCTGGTTTGGGGAGATTCTTTTCCCTTCATCCCCTTATCTTATCCCTTTGGCATTTGACCTAGGGGATCATTTCTTCAGGAGCCATTTGAATCATTCTAGGTATGATGATTTGGCCAGCGGTCAGATGAGGCATGTGGGCACAGGAGTGCTGGCTCCTGCTCCCTTAGCCACTGCCACCTGATGGGAAAGCTGTTGAACCTCTGTACCTCAGTTTCCCTCCGGGAAGAATTATGCCCACCTGTCACTACAGATGAGTGTGTCTGGGCTCAGGGCAGGTGTCCTGGGAAAACCAAGTGCTGCTGCCAGGTCTGTCTTGGAGGGGGCTTGTGGTGTGGAGGAAATTGAGACATCCCTAGCTGCTCTCTGGCTACTTCAGAGCCCCCAGACTACCCTGATCATCCCAGCTTCTCTCACACGAAACCATGGCTGAGGCAGGACTTTGGAGCCCCATGACATTTGCTTTGGGGACCTATTCCTTCTCTGGGTAGCAGCCCCCAGCTTTCTAGGTCTTCCTCGCCCTGACGCCTTCCTACTTTCTCCCAGTTCTGGTGGAGACCTAAATGCCTCCAATCTGAATGCCTGTGGCCCTTTGAGACAGTGTGCTACTTACTCAGGGACATTGCTGTCCTCAGAATCAGGAAGAGTGCACCCCACTTGGGGCTCTGACATCACTGGCATGAGGAAACGGTCATATGTGTCCCCTCTTGGTGATGTGGGTAGCTGGCTGTCTGGGCAGCACCTGGCCAAATCTAGCACCTTTCCTGCCTCAGGCAAAAGTTCCAACTGGATCTCCTCCCTCTGCTCAGGTGGTCTCTGGTCTTGGGTCTAACCCGTCACCATCCTTGCCTTGTAGCTGTGTGGAGTGGCCCAGCTTTGGGCTTTGCTAGTACCTGCTTGGTCAATAAAGCCTTTGCCCTTATTACCTCTTCTCCCTCACATACAGCACAACAGCTCCAGCTGGCAGCATCACATCCCACCAATTTATCCAACTTCTGCCAAGGCTCTGAAATGCCAACTATGTCGAGGCCTGCACTTGATGTCAAGGGTGGCACCTCACCTATGAAGGAGGTAACTTTTGCCATTTTACAGTCGGAGCCACTGGAGCCGGAAAGACAACCAGGCCAGGGCCGCGGCCATGTGGTAGGCCCTCCTGGCTGGGGTATCTGGTGTCCTTTAGCAGACTGGAGACAGCAGGGCTTTCTTGGGAGAGAATGAAAATAGCTTCTACTTAAACATGGTCACTTTGAACCCACTAGGGGTATTGAAAGATGGCAGAGAATGGAGCAGAGAAGCAGAATTCGAAAAAAACTGCTCCATTGTCTCAATGGATTAAAGTGAGGCTGAGAAGAGGGACAATGAGATCCCATTTGTAGAATGGCGAGCTGAAGGCAGAGTCGGGGGACGGAGACGAAAGCAGTGAACTCATTTAGGATGACGGGTGCCCAGCATGAGGACTTAGGCCTGAGCACAGTGCTCGGAGCCAAGGTGGCAGGAGGATAACTTGAGCCTAACTCAAGCTAGGAAAGGAGCCTACCTTTCCAGGGGGCCTTCTTGCTACTTCCCCACCACTAGCCCCTGATGAAGCACTTTTTGGGCCTGATGAATGGTGAGGAACAAAGCCTGGAGCAGGGGTACCATACTCTGCCTTTCTCTGTCTTCTAGGATGCCAACCCAGAGATGAGCTCTCTGGCCTACTCTAACCTGGCGGTGAAAGATCGCAAAGCAGTGGCCATCCTGCACTACCCCGGGGTAACCTCGAATGGAACCAAGGCCAATGGGGCTTCTGCTAGTTCCTCGGGATCTCCATCTCCAATAAGCTCTCCTACTGCCGCCCCTCCCACTAAACCCCCACCCTTCAACCTGAACCCCGCCCCTCACCTGCTGGCCAGTATGCAGCTGCAGAAACTTAATAGCCAGTATCATGGGATGGCCGCCGCCACTCCGGGCCAACCTGGAGAGGCAGGGCCCCTGCCAAACTGGGGCTTCGGGGCTCAGGCGGGAGGGGCGGGGTCACTCTCTCCTTCTGCTGGTGCCCAGAGCTCTGCCATCATCGATTCAGACCCGGTGGATGAGGAGGTGCTGATGTCACTGGTGGTGGAACTGGGACTGGACCGAGCCAATGAGCTTCCGGAGCTGTGGCTGGGACAGAATGAGTTTGACTTCACTGCAGACTTTCCATCTGGCTGCTGATGCCAACTGTTCCTAAAGATGGAGGAATAAAGCCACCAATTCTGTTGTAAATAAAAATAAAAGTTACTTACAAGAGATGGTCCAACTGGAGGTGCTCTTCATTGAGGTCTAATGGGGTGTGGCATGGTCTGACATTCTTTTAGCAATTCTGAGACCCATGGTGTGGTTGCCTGAGACCCATGGTGGGGTTGCTGGTGGATAGCTGGGAGGGAGCTGGGCTGGATGGGAGGAACGGGGAAGACCGAGGTGGGGTCGGGGGGTGGGGAGGGGAGGCTCCTCACTGAATTCCTGCTGCCACTGCCATCACCACTGCCATTATATCTCCAGGAGTCCAAGTACCTAGCCTCACTGCCCTAAGACCCCAGGAACACTGTCCTATTCGAGGTTGATGACAGGGGCTGGTTGGGAGCATTCTTGGAAGAAAGGCTGATCCAGACCCTTCTATAGCATCCTGGCCACTTGTGCATCCAAGTCTAAAGGGTTGCCCTAGCCACGTGGCACACGCTTCACCAACTCTAAAAGGCACCCCCACCCCATCTCTAGAACCAATCCAGATGATGCAGTAAGGCCACTCCTTGCCTTTTTGCCCTTGGGCAATAAGTATGACCCAAGAAGGATCCTATGACCTGGGAGCTCAGATTTCTCTGGAAAATTGCAAAAGCTACAGACCGTTAAACTGAGATTTTAGATGCCTTCAAGTCCTTCAGACAGTTGCTCAAGCCCCACCTCCATGCCTGGGACATGTGTCCCCTAACTCTGGCCCACACTGTATGGGGACAGCCCATTTCTCTGAGCTGGCCTCCATTTTAGAGACATAGATCGGAGCTGGGCTCGACAAGGTCAACATTTGGGGATATATCTGTTGCCCTTAGATTAACTGCTGAGGAGGCAGTAGCTTTAGAAGCATGCCAAGTGACAGGACGGCAGCATTGAACTGGATCCCAGCCTTGAGGTGGAAGGGGGCAGGTGGGGGCATGGGGCTGGTGTGGAATCCAGCCCTGTCCTCATTGACACAACCGAAGAGCCTAGAGGCTCCTCTACCCACATTTCAGACTCCCAGAGACATTCTTCCTTGGACACTGTGAAAACTAATCAGCTTTTCAGGACTAGCATGGGGCCTGTCCCCTAGAAAATGCTTTCGAAGGAGCCCACCGAAAGAGGCAAGGCATTGGATTGAGCATTCCCTGAGCATCTGCTCTGGGCCAGGCACTCTGCTAAGTATCAGGAGCATAAATTAAGGTTTGTACCATTGAGGGAGTCCCCCATCTAGAAGGAGGAAGGCATCAACAAATTACAATAAAACAGTATTTCCTATAACACAGGCGGAAGGTCCTATTCGATCCCAGAAAAGGAAACAGCTCCATCTGCCTGGGAAGTCTGGGGAAAGCTTCCTGGTATTGAACTGGTTCATTTGTTTGTTTTGATATCTCACAAGTAATAAATACATGATCCAATCTCTTTGTGAAAAGTAGAAACTCTACAGATAAAGCGAAAATACCCTTTGACCAGCTCTCTCCCTCAATCCTGATCGCCTCTTGCCCTCCACTGAGGTAGCAACTGTTTATCTGTTTGTGGTGCATCCTCGCTGGCCTTGCTCTGTGCCT
The DNA here is from genome assembly GCF_949987515.2 of Delphinus delphis. Lineage (NCBI taxonomy): Eukaryota > Metazoa > Chordata > Mammalia > Artiodactyla > Delphinidae > Delphinus > Delphinus delphis. Next base: position 67,172,702 of record NC_082704.1, read on the forward strand.
TTACACAAAGACTTATCTACCCACAAAAACAATTGGGTTTAAAAACAAGACCAGAGTCAGCCAAAGAAAGAATGAGTGAGGGGTAAAGCTGTTATGTAAGTGCATGTTCATGAAAGGGTCTGTACTAGCTACACAACTGGAGCTTAGCAAGCAGGGTCATAGGGCTGGGACGGGGTGTGAGAGGAGGGGACTAGAAAGAAGTTTGCAAGAGGCTGGGCTCAAAGGGCCTTCTAGGCCAAGCTGGGAGTGCGCCTTTATCCTTGGTACCACCAGCCCTGTGGCTTGTGGAGCCTCTCTGGAAATTTGCAGGAAAGCAAAGAATTAACCAACTTTGATTTTTAGAATGATCCTGCTGAAGGTGTACGGTTAGATTTGTCTAAGGCTGTGAACAGGAAGACATGGGGTCCTAAGGGATCTGGGGAGGCAGGGTGAGCGTGTAGGGTGGGAATCGTTTATTGCTGGAGAAGGGGCATGATGGGGGGGGGCGGACATCACAGAGTACAGTTGGGGAAAGGCAAGGAAGCCTCTGCCCCTGCCCCACCATTTCATGTTCAGGCCTCTCACAACAAGACCAGGCACGTTCATTAGGTCTCCAGGAAATTCCTGAGCCAACTCCAAGCCTCACCCTGGGCCAGGTCCTAGGGGCTAGGAAGCAAGGTTCCCAGATACACACAGGTAAGGAACGTTGCCTACCCACAAGGAGCTTGTAGCCTGGGAGCAGGTGAGGATGTGTAAGCAAGAGTGCCTCCTAGAGGCCAGGAGCTGTGCTGCTCCCTGGGGACAAATGTGGGGGACCCTGTTCCAGCTCTCAAGGAACTCACAGTCCAGTGGCAGAGACAGCCATGGTCTCGAAGGATACATTGTATTTCCATAAGGCAGCAATTGTGTTAGGGGACTGAGGGGAGGGCATGGCCTTCAGGCACAGGGAACAACTAGAGCACAAACTAAAAGATAAATCAGGACATGGTGTAAACCAGAACCAACCGTTAGGAAGCCCATGGCTTTTTCAAGGAAGGGCAGAAAGTGCAGCAGCTTGACTTCCTTGAAGGGCAGAAGGCTGAGAGAAGGTAAGTTAGGATCAGATTTTGCAGTTGCTTCTACTTTATTCCACAAGCAAGGGGAGTATCGTTCCACAAACATGGACTGAGCACCTACTATATACCAGGCATGCACAAAGCATCTGGGCATAGGCGACGAGCACATTGCCCTTGCTCTCATGAAGCTTGAAGTTTAGCAAGGAGATCAACAACAGTCAAATAATCATGCAGATCATTAAAACCATAAATCCTGAGAAGTGACAGGAACAAAAGGTATA